>NC_092102.1:37984558-37999558 GCF_045679555.1 Salvelinus alpinus | reverse complement strand
TAAAGAGATACAGGGAGAGACAACATTGATGAAACAGACGTCTACGCCACAAGCGTTCTAACTCTGCATTCTGTCAAGGTTTTTTCTACCCGGCATAGTTTAGTCTGTCTGTGTCAGTGCAGTCTGACTCAATCTAAACTCATCCGTAGAAAAACACACAAAGGGAAGATGGAAAGAGTCTAACAACACGACTCTCCTCTCTCCTTCAATACCACACAAATTCTTTCCCAACACCTTTTATTCCAACCACATTGTATCTGACTGAAGAAGAAAATACAGACAGAATTCTCCTTGTAATACAGCACAGGCATACGCTCTGCTTCTTTATCAAAGACCTTGAGGAATCCCATTATGACTGAAACCTTGTCGTATCTAGCTGGAACTTCTGGCAGAAAACAGTAAGACGACCCATTAAATCTTTAGTGATCATTTCCGTCCTCCTCCTGTGCCACATCCCCTAATTCTTCTCCCTTTATCGTAAAAAATCCATGTCAAAATCGTACTTTTCCATATCTCCTAAACTTCTTTAGATTCTGTGCACAGTTAGTTGAGTCTCTAACCCCTGACCTTGGTACTGTACTTCATGAAGCTGGCATAGAGCAGTGTGTCATCAGTAATGGACGTAGCTGTCCCCGTGTTATGTTTCTAATGGTTTGGCGTGCTGTCCTGCATTAGGTGACCATGGAGAGGTGTGTTCAGCAGCGGTAGAGTTCAGGGGAAAGTGCTAAAGTGCTGTTAACAAGGCCTGTTTAACATTCTCTACCTGCTGCTCAACACACTATATTCCACTCAGCACCCATTAACATGTACCGTAGACAGAGACACTTTTCTAATTGACCTGATTTGAATTAAGCCAGATCAACTTGGATTTGCTAATTAGTAGTGCATTAAAAAGTGCCATCAGGATATGAAATATTCATAGATGGAAAGCTGGATATTGGTATTTGTGGAATATCAGTTAGATCAGGGATGGGTAACTGGCGGCTATTCAGCCCCGCGGCCCCCGAAGGCCCTCGAATCAATTCCCCCACCCCCCCACCCCCAAAAAAGTTGGGGTCTCAACTTAACTGCTGCGAGTTAAAATAGTAGACTAAACAACTTGCAATTTCAACATTTGATTGTGAATCAGCCGCTTTTCAGCAGGTTGGCGGCGGCGACGGCACGACTGCGGCCCCTCATGATGAGTTCAGATTTTACTTGGCCCCCACCGCCATCAAAGTCGATCTCTGAGTTAGATGCACATCAGTGGGAAGCAGATTGAAACAACATTGGTGTATTAGATGGTTATTTATATTTTGTGTGATTTGTGTTTTCAGTGACAAGCTAAGACTACCCACCCAAATGATCTTTGCACCTCTACCTCCTCCTCTCTGTAGCTTCTCCTCTTCCTAATCTTCCTCCTCCTCACTCTCTCTTCCTTTATACCTCCCCCTCTTTTCCTTCTTCACATCCCCTGCAGCTCCACCTCCTCCTCTCTTTCCATCTACTTCTCCTATCCTCCCCAACTCCTCCATTCCTCACCCTAAATCTCCCCCTCTCCTCTCCTCCTCCACCTCCCCCATCCCTCACCCTATATCTCCCCCTCTCCTCTCCTCCTCCACCTCCCCCATCCCTCACCCTATATCTCCCCCTCTCCTCTCCTCCTCCACCTCCCCCATCCCTCACCCTATATCTCCCCCTCTCCTCTCCTCCTCCACCTCCCCCATCCCTCACCCTATATCTCCCCCTCTCCTCTCCTCCTCCACCTCCCCCATCCCTCACCCTATATCTCCCCCTCTCCTCTCCTCCTCCACCTCCCCCATTCCTCACCCTATATCTCCCCCTCTCCTCCTCCACCTCCCCCATCCCGGTGAGTGGGCCAGGTGCCTCCTGTTGCTTCCCCTACTCCCTTTTTCATTTTACTCTTCCCTCGTTCCCTTTCAAATTTGTACCTTTCCCTTGCTCCCTTTCTCGCAACCATCGCCAAGTAACCAAACAGTGGATACAGTCATACAACCCTTCTGTCAAAGCCAAACATTAGTCTTCCACACCTGCCCTGAGACATTACATTTTAGACAAGAAAGAAAAAGATTTTCATAACTTTTTTAAACATGCCTCATCTACACTATGAGACGTGTACATCTACACTATGAGATGTGTACATCTACACTATGAGATGTGTACATCTACACTACTCCTCCCGTTGTCTCCTAGGGAACAGAACCAGGTGGGGCCCACCTATAACAGAAGTGACTAGTTTCCACATCCTCTTTCTAGTGACCCCTGGGCGTCTACAGAACACTGCTCAGCGGCACACAGACAGAAGTGTCATTGTTACTGGGGTTTTGTTTTGCTGGAGCTGTATGAATGAAGTGTGTGAGTTAGCGATATTCATCCCCACTGAGCACAGACGTCAATTCAACGTCTATCCCACGTTGGTTCAACATAATTTCATTGAAATGGAGTGGAAACAATGTGTATTCAACCAGTGTGTGCCCAGTGGGTCAGTTCTATTCTTTTCCATTGATCCTCTCTCCCTCTCCCTCTCCCTCTCCCTCTCCCTCTCCCTCTCCCTCTCTCTCTCTCTCTCTCTCTCTCTCTCTCTCTCTCTCTCTCTCCCTCTCTCTCTCTCTCTCTCTCTCTCTCTCTCTCTCTCTCTCTCTCTCTCTCTCTCTCTCTCTCTCTCTCTTTCTCTCTCTCTCTCTCTCTCTCTCTCTCTCTCTCTCTCTCTCTCTCTCTCTCTCCCTCTCTCTCTCTCTCCCTCTCTCTCTCTCTCTCTCTCTCTCTCTCTCTCTCTCTCTCTCTCTCTCTCCTTTTTTCACTTCTTATCGCAGTACCAACAACCTTCATTTCCTAATGATCCGTACAGCTCTGAAGACTCTAGCCACTTCCATGCCATTTCAGACTCATAATGATCCTTACAGCTCTGAAGACTCTAGCCACTTCCTTGCCAGTCAACAACACTCGGTGGAGACTAGAGATCCTGACTGAGACCCTAATAGCCCCCCCCCCCCCCTTTATTGTCCCCCCCACACCCTTACACTAATGGGTGCTAATTATGTCACCAAATCAAGTAAAGGCCAAGTGCTTTTATTTGTCAAAAAAAGAAGCACAAGCTTTCACAAGTCAAATTATAAAATGAAATAAAGGTAGGTGGCCAACTAAGGTGCCATCAACTTCCTGTGGTGTATACAGTGTAGAGGTCGACCGATTATGATTTTTCAACGCCGATACCGATAGCGATTATTGGAGGACCAAAAAAAGCCGATACCGATAAATCAGACGATTTTTTAAAATGTATTTGTTATAATGACAATTACAACAATACTGAATGAACACTTATTTTAACTTAATATAATACATCAATAAAATCAATTTATCCTCAAATAAATAATGAAACATGTTCAATTTGGTTTAAATAATGAAGAAGAAAGTAAAAGTGCAAAATGTGCCATGTAAGAAAGCTAATGTCTAAGTTCCTTGCTCAGAACATGAGAACATAGGAAAGCTGGTGGTTCCTTTTAACATGAGTCTTCAATATTCCCAGGTAAGAAGTTTTAGGTTGTAGTTATTATAGGAATTATAGGACTATTTCTCTCTATATGATTTGCATTTCATATACCTTTGACTATTGGATGTTCTTATAGGCACTTTAGTATTACCAGTGTAACAGTATAGCTTCCGTCCTTCTCCTCGCTCCTACCTGGGCTCGAACCAGGAACACATCGACAACAGCCCCCCTCGAAGCAGCGTTACCCATGCAGAGCAAGGGGAACAACTACTCCAAGTCTCAGAGCGAGTGACGTTTGAAACGCTATTAGCGCACACCCCGCTAACTAGCTAGCCATTTCACATCGGTTACACCAGCCTAATCTCGAGAGTTGACAGGCTTGAAGTCATAAACAGCGCAATGCTTGAAGCACAGCGAAGAGCTGCTGGCAAAACGCACAAAAGTGCTGTTTGAATGAATGCGTACGAGCCTGCTGGTGCCTACCATCGCTCAGTCAGACTGCTCTATCAAATCATAGACTTAATTATAACATAATAACACACAGAAATACGAGCCTTAGGTCATTAATATGGTCGAATTCGGAAACTATCATCTCGAAAACAAAACATTTATTCTTTCAGTGAAATACAGAACCGTTCTGTATTTTATCTAACGGGTGGCATCCATAAGTCTAAATATTGCTGTTACATTGCACAACCTTCAATGTTATGTCATAATTACGTAAAAGTATGGCAAATTAGTTCACAACGAGCCAGGCGGCCCAAACTGTTGCATATACCCTGACTCTGTTGCAAGAGAAGTGACACATTTTTCCTAGTTTCCCTAGCAATATTAACTAAATATGCAGGTTTAAAAATATATACTTGTGTATTGATTTTAAGAAAGGTATTGATGTTTATGGTTCGGTACACGTTGGAGCAACGACAGTCCTTTTTCGCGAATGCGCACCGCATCGATTATATGCAACGCAGGACACGCTAGATAAACTAGTAATATCATCAACCATGTGTAGTTAACTAGTGATTATGATTGATTGATTGATTGTTTTATATAAGATACGTTTAATGCTAGCTAGCAACTTACCTTGGCTTCTTACTGCATTTGCGTAACAGGCAGGCTCCTCGTGGAGTGCAATGTCATCAGGTGGTTAGAGCGTTGGACTAGTTAACCGCAAGGTTGCAATATTGAATCCCGGAGCTGACAAGGTAAAAATCTGTCGTTCTGCCCCTGAACAAGGCAGTTAACCCACCGTTCCTAGGCCGTCATTGAAAATAAGAATGTGTTCTTAACTGACTTGCCTAGTTAAATAAAGTTGTAAAAAAAAAAGAAATATGTCCAAAAATACAGGCCCTAATTAATCGGACATTCCGATTAATCGGTCGACCTCTAATACAGTGTATTCTCCCCACATACTGTACATTATACCCCCGTCACCTAATACAGTGTACTCTCCCTACATACTGTACATTATACCCCCGTCACCTAATACAGTGTATTCTCCCCACATACTGTACATTATACCCCCTTCACCTAATACAGTGTATTCTCCCTACATACTGTACATTATACCCCCTTCACCTAATACAGTGTATTCTCCCCACATACTGTACATTATACCCCTGTCACCTAATACAGTGTATTCTCCCCACATACTGTACATTATACCCCCTTCACCTAATACAGTGTATTCTCCCCACATACTGTACATTATACCCCCTTCACCTAATACAGTGTATTCTCCCCACATACTGTACATTATACCCCCTTCACCTAATACAGTGTATTCTCCCCACATACTGTACATTATACCCCTGTCACCTAATACAGTGTATTCTCCCCACATACTGTACATTATACCCCTGTCACCTAATACAGTGTATTCTCCCCACATACTGTACATTATACCCCTGTCACCTAATACAGTGTATTCTCCCCACATACTGTACATTATACCCCCGTCACCTAATACAGTGTATTCTCCCCACATAGTGTACATTATACCCCCTGTCATCTAATACAGTGTATTCTCCCCACATACTGTACAGTATGGAAGTATAAGTTAACATTGAATATGCGGTTAGCTCATTCCGTCTTACTCGACGAACGCCTGTTCAGGTGTAGGTGCTGGAGAAGTGCTCTTCTGTAGCTGCTGCTGTTGTTTTTGAAATAGTTGAGCTACTTGTGTCATCAGTCTTTCGTTCATATCAGCCACTGTGTTGTAGTCCGGCATCTGATTCAGCCTGGCCATGATATGAGTTGTTGGAAATCCAAGCCCTCGTTTGGTGATGGATCGTTCCCTCGCATGAAGAAACTACTGGTGGGCCCGCATGTCCCACAAACTAATTGTGTCAATGAAAAAAAAGAAACAGTGAATAGCCTCTTGTCTCCTTTGCTGTATTTTACTAGGCTTGGTTAGCTAGCCTCCCTACCAAGCTATATTTTCTTCCACCACTGCTGGGTAGCTAACGTTAGCCAACTATGCTTGGTGTTTTAGTCAAAACAGCAATGTGCAATTTCTTACTCCTACAACTAAAAATCCATGTAACATGATTGTTAACGTTTGTTAAAAATGACTAATCAAATGAAAGCAATTTGAAAACTGCAATGCACAACAATTCATGTTTTTTTTTTTTTTTACTGGCAGTCATTTTAAAATATATATTCTTATAGCTAACAACGTAGTGAAAATGGTTAAGGGTAACATTTATAACGGTACTCCGAGTCCGCAATACTTAAATTACTCAGTTAGTTAAATTACTAACTTACAGCCAATATAACGTTAGTCAATAAGTAACGTTACTAGCTAACTGGTTAACCGTCACACCCTCACTTCTGGTTTTGAAACTACACTTACTGTCCCATCAAAACAAACTCTGTACAAGTGCGGCGCTCCCAATGTCTGTACGTACTGTAATGAAACAGGCAGGGAGCAGGTCTCGAACCCGCGACCTTCTAGCCCGAGGTCCGGCGCGCTATCGACTGTGCCGCAAAAGCATGCTCGAACGGCAGAGTCGATATCCACGCTTATAAACCCAGGGTCGTTACACTACTCCCTCCTTTCAAAAAGTGCGTCCTCGTGCTAGCTTGCGACTCTACGCCTTACAGGAACGCGCTCACCGGCCAAGCACACGCACTGTCGTGGATGCAAGGTCCGATCACTTCTGACACCAATGTAATGAAACAGGCAGGGAGCAGGTCTCGAACCCTCGACCTTCTAGCCCGAGGTCCGGCTCGCTATCGACTGTGCCGCAAAAGCATGCTCAAACGGCAGAGTCGATATCCGCGCTTATAAACCCAGGGTCGTTACAGTACTATATTTGTTTGCTCCAGCAGAGATGGAAGATGAAGCGAGACAACTCACTGGCAAATTTTTTCTGGTTCATATACAAGTAGACTGGACACAGCTGCTATTGAATTGGTGTCTATGTGAGAGGCACTCCTTAAGTAGTACTTTTTTCAATGGTAAACTGCCTGAGTAAAACATCTTCATTTATCCACCATCTTTGGCTCTAGGTGCACAGATCCCCAAGACTTTGTGTATCGGTAGTTCTATAGTATATCTCTGCCTCATATATTATTTCTTGACGATTAGCTATAAGAACAGATTTAGTGTCACTATCAAGTCAAAGCGCAAGGCAGATTACTCCATAAAATGCAAGGGAGTATGTGGACGCAGGCAAAGAAGACCAAGGCAGAGAGGAAAACAATACTGACACTGAGGTCAGATTCTCTGAGCTATTTAAATAGCCATATGTCATGCCCAAAGACATGGCTGTAGTTTTACTGGGGACAACAAAATACCTTTTTACTGTCTGGAAGAATACTGGTGTGCTGGAACAGTAAGAAATATTCAGCTTCAAGTTGATGCACTGAACGCACCTACAGACACAATACAAGTATTCGCTAAAATCTCATCAGAGTTTTCTCATTTCAATGCACAAGAATTGAAACATTTCACATTTGTTTACTCCTTATTCACTGTTAAGGGACTTGTGGAGGATGCCCATTATGATTGCTGGACCCATTTTGACAAAGCCTGTACCGTCTTATGTACAAGATGTATCACAGTGGAGCTCAAGATGTATCACAGGCTCATTGCCACTTGCAACAGTTCTGTGAGACCTTTGCAAGGTTGAAGGGAAAACAATATTGCACACCAAATATGCACCTCCATAGCCACTTGAAGAAATGTGTTTTGGACTATGGCCCAGTATATGGTTTCTGGTGCTGTCCATTTGAGCTACCTGTTTACCTATTATTTTGTAGGTAAACAGAAGGCAGCTACTCAGTTCTGTTAATGAGAAAGGTTAACTGCCCAAGCGGTTAAGAGCATGGTCTGGCAAACTGACTTTGATAATATGAGAAATGTGTTAGCAGGCGGTCATGAGAGATGACATACATGTAGGCCGTTATGATACCAAGTACTTACATGCCATTCATCAAAGTGACAATACGGATCTGACCCGTGTTGAATTTGCAGTGAGTTCATACATTATATGCCTGCCACCTACCTAAACAGCTCTTTGTCGTAGCCATTGAAGATAGGAATGATCTGTATCGTGTCTTCACATGAATGTATCCAAAGCGGATCTCACCATCGTACAGCTGACGGAACAATGTGATAAGATAGACATGCTAGGAGAGGTTGGAAGCACCTATGAAAGTAAAAGTTTTCATTCATCATGTGTACTTGCAATGTGGTTTTGACAGACGGAACGTTCTACCACGCATTCAAACAGATGCAGTGTTTTTCAGTGATACCCATCCCGGATCCGGGAGCATCCTCATCAAAAAAGCTGACTAGCATAGCCTAGCCTAACGGGACAGGGATATCATATAATATAATTTTCATGAAATCACAAGTCCAATACAGCAAATGAAAGATAAACATCTTGTGAATCCAGCCATCATTTCCGATTTTTAAAATGTTTTACAGCGATAACACAATATGCATTTCTATTAGCTAACCACAATAGCCAAAGATTCAACCGCATATTTTCACCATGTTTCTACCGCATAGATAGCTATCACAAAACCGACCAAGTAGATATATAATTAGTCACTAACCAAGAAACAACTTCATCAGATGACAGTCTTATAACATGTTATACAATACATTTATGTTTTGTTCGAAAAATGTGCATATTTGAGGTATAAATCATAGTTTTACATTGCAGCTACCATCACAAATAGCACCGAAGCAGCCAGAATAATTACAGAGAGCAACGTGAAATACCTAAATACTCCTCATAAAACATTTATGAAAAATACATGGTGTACAGCAAATGAAAGATAAACATCTTGTGAATCCAGCCAATATTTCCGATTTTTTAAGTGTTTTACAGCGAAAACACAATATAGAATTATATTAGCTTACCACAATAGCCAAACACACAAATGCATTTATTCACCGCAAAAGGTAGCTATCGCAAAAACCAGCAAAAGATATAAAATTAATCACTAACCTTGAACAACTTCATCAGATGACAGTCTTATAACATCAGGTTATACAATACACTTATGTTTTGTTCGAAAATGTGCATATTTAGAGCTGCAAACCGTGGTTATACATTGTGAATATGTAGCAACATTTCCCCAGAATGTCCGGAGCTATTTTGGACACTCACCTAATCTGACCAAAGAACTCATCATAAACTTTACATAAAAATACTTGTTGTATGGCAAATGAGAGATACACTGGTTCTTAACTTCTCACGAGTCACCAACCCTGATCCGGTAGCACCCCCCACCCCCCACCCCACTGAGTAGCATAGCTAGCATAGCGTCACAAGTAACTTGTAGCATCTAAATATCATTAAATCACAAGTCTAAGACACCAGATGAAAGATACAGGTCTTGTGAATAAAGCCACCATTTCAGATTTTTAAAATGTTTTACAGGGAAGACACAATATGTAAATCTATTAGCTAACCACGTTAGCAAAGGACACGATATTTTTACTCCCAACAGCTTTTTCCTGCGTCAGTAGCTATCACTAATTCGACTAAATAAAAATATATATAGCCACTAACCAAGAAACAACTTCATAAGATGACAGTCTGATAACATATTTATGGTATAGCATAGTTTTTTTGGGGAAAAATGTGCATTTTTCAGGTATAAATCACAGTTCTACATTGCAGCTGCAATCTGAAATAGTGCTGACCCAGCCAGAACAATTACAGAGACCAACGTCATATAACGAATTACTCATCTTAAAACATTTCAGAAAAATACACAGCGTACAGATATTGAAAGCCCAACATCTGGTGAATCCAAACAATATTTCAGATTTATGAAATATTTTATAACGAAAACAAAATGTAGCGCTAAATTAGCATAGCTATACCAGGCAGATTCGGCTAGGCGCCCACGGCCAGTTCACATGCACAACAGATATGATATAACATCGTAAATTGGGTCTTACTATGGCTGATCTTTCATCAGAATGTTGATCAAAGTGTCCTTTGTCAAGATGAGTCGTTGGTTCCGTTCAGAATTGTTCCTTGCCCACTCCATTTAGCACAGGTACCGGTCGAGTGGCACGGATCTCAAACGTAAATAAATTCAGACAACGGAACACCACAAAACTCCCGAAAAAATTCAAATAATCTGATTAAACTATATTGAAAAAACATACATTACGATGATCTGGTCACATGTATCAAACAAACTTCGAGACGGAGATAGTTTTCATCCATAATGGCCGCACAAAAGAAGACAATCGCAGCTATAAGTCGCACGATTTAGACAACCGGAAGTTGTCGGTCACGCCAAAGAATTAGCTCTCATTTCACGTCAGTCCCAGATAAACAAGATATTTTTCCTCTGACGTCCTCTTGACACCCAGAGGAAGGCCAATGAGGTGTGTTTCGGGTCATAGGGGGCACGACCATATATAGGCAGAGCGTTGAAGCTGGCATACACATCTTGCTTTTTTCTTCTTGGTCATGGAAAGTGCTGTCAAATGACTTCTGTCTGTATCACTCAGAGACAAAATTGAAACGGTTTTAGAAACTAGAGACTTGTTTTCTTTCCAATGGTATTATTTATATGCATATAGTAAGAGCAATAATTGAATAAGAGGCAGTTTAATCTGTAGAGCAAATTATGCTAATGGGAAAATAGCACCCCCTGTATTCTGACAGTCTTATAACATCAGGTTATACAATACACTTATGTTTTGTTCGAAAATGTGCATATTTAGAGCTGCAAACCGTGGTTATACATTGTGAATATGTAGCAACATTTCCCCAGAATGTCCGGAGCTATTTTGGACACTCACCTAATCTGACCAAAGAACTCATCATAAACTTTACATAAAAATACTTGTTGTATGGCAAATGAGAGATACACTGGTTCTTAATGCAACCGCCGTGTTAGATTTTTAAAAATAACTTTACCATAACGTACAGCTTGTGTTATTGTGAGACAGCACTCACCAAAACAGCGAAGAATAGGACTCAACAATTTACACAGAAATACGAAATAACATCATAAATTGTTCTTACTTTTGCTGAGCTTCTATCAGAATCTTGTACAAGGAGTCCTTGGTCCAGAATAAATCGTTGTTTGGTTTTAGAATGTCCTTTTCTTCTGTCGAATTCGCGCCAACAATGCTAGCCAAGGCTGATAACGTTCCCACCCTCTCTTGACGCAAAGAATGGAAAACTCCAAAAGTCCCAATAAACGTTGAATAAACTGATAAAACTCGGTTGAAAAAACCTACTTTACGATGTTATTATCACATGTATCAAATAAAATCAGAGCCGGAGATATTCGCCCTGTAAACCGAAAGCTTTTCAGAAGCTAATGTCGAGCTCCTCCTCGCGCCTTGGTAGACAAAGGAAATTCCTGACCTGCCACTCCAAAAGCTCTTGTTCAACCTCAGATCAATCTAGCCACCCCATTCCACCTTCCACTGCCTGTTCACATCTAGTGGAAGGCGCATGAAGTGCATGCATATCGATAAATATAAGGCAATTGAATAGGCAGGCCCTGAAACAGAGCCCCATTTTCAGAATTTTCACTTCCTGTCTGGAAGTTTGCTACCAAATGAGTTCTGTTTTACTCACAGATATAATTCAAACAGTTTTAGAAACTTGAGAGTGTTTTCTATCAAATACTAATAATAATATGCATATTGTATGATCTAGAATAGAGTACGAGGCCGTTTAAATTGGGCACGATTTTTTCCAAAGTGAAAATAGCGCCTCCCTATTGACAAGAAGTTTTAACACCAGGCATAGTAACACAGTTGTTCTCTTCTGGTGTGCTTGTTGGTCCAGCACATGAAAACATATGCATTTCTTATGTAAAAACTCATGTAAATTGTTTCCTGAAATATCAGAATCAATATAATTTCAAGCCCCCTGTTGAGGTTTGGGGCAAGATATTGTAATCTGTATCAGAAGCACAGTTTATTCCAGTTCAGAAAATTACAAAGCACTGTGCATATTGACGGTATAAATTGCAGTTTGCCAGGACTACAGAGACAGTAACTGTGGTAGTACCAGTTTCAAGCAGGTCTGTTTTTTAGGCATTAGGGTACTTGGAGGCGAAACTATGCGAAATCAAGGGGCCTTGCATTGAGAATTTGAGATCAAAGCTATTGTTTATTTTTAAATTGTAGCATTTATAAACGTTTAATGATTTTATCATTGTTTGTGTTTATTTCAAGTGTATCATACATTTGATATGTTTTATTATTCTTTTTTGATATGGAACTTTGCATTGTACTGTGAAACTGTGTGAGGGGTTAAAATCCCATTTGTCAAGCAGACTTTGTAGCTTGGCCTTTAATCAATGAGGCCTTTGTGTTTTATGTTCTTTGATAACACTTGATCTCTTTTATCGCCATGCTGGTTTTTTCATTTTATTGTTTCAAGAGTGTTTCTATTTGAAATGCACTTCTAATAAAGTCTAAATTGAAGTTTGATTTGATATCAGACCTTTAATTGATGATTGTATAGATGGAATAGATGATTATATACAGTGGGGAGAACAAGTATTTGATACACTGCCGATTTTGCAGGTTTTCCTACTTACAAAGCATGTAGAGGTCTGTAATTTTTATCATAGGTACACTTCAACTGTGAGAGACGGAATCTAAAACAAAAATCCCGAAAATCACATTGTATGATTTTTAAGTAATTAATTAGCATTTTATTGCAAGACATAAGTATTTGATACATCAGAAAAGCAGAACTTAATATTTGGTACTGAATCCTTTGTTTGCAATTACAGAGATCATACGTTTCCTGTAGTTCTTGACCAGGTTTGCACACACTGCAGCAGGGATTTTGGCCCACTCCTCCATACAGACCTTCTCCAGATCCTTCAGGTTTCGGGGCTGTCGCTGGGCAATACGGACTTTCAGCTCCCTCCAAAGATTTTTTATTGGGTTCAGGTCTGGAGACTGGCTAGGCCACTCCAGGACCTTGAGATACTTCTTACGGAGCCACTCCTTAGTTGCCCTGGCTGTGTGTTTCGGGTCGTTGTCATGCTGGAAGACCCAGCCACGACCCATCATCAATGCTCTTACTGAGGGAAGGAGGTTGTTGGCTAAGATCTCGCAATACATGGCCCCATCCATCCTCCCCTCAATACGGTGCAGTCGTCCTGTCCCCTTTGCAGAAAAGCATCCCCAAAGAATGATGTTTCCACCTCCATGCTTCACGGTTGGGATGGTGTTCTTGGGGTTGTACTCATCCTTCTTCTTCCTCCAAACACGGCGAGTGGAGTTTAGACCAAAAAGCTCTATTTTTGAATCATCAGACCACATGACCTTCTCCCATTCCTCCTCTGGATCATCCAGATGGTCATTGGCAAACTTCAAACGGGCCTGGACATGCGCCTGCTTGAGCAGGGGGACCTTGTGTGCGCTGCAGGATTTTAATCCATGACGGCGTAGTGTGTTACTAATGGTTTTCTTTGAGACTGTGGTCCCAGCTCTCTTCAGGTCATTGACCAGGTCCTGCCGTGTAGTTCTGGGCTGATCCCTCACCTTCCTCATGATCATTGATGCCCCACGAGGTGAGATCTTGCATGGAGCCCCAGACCGAGGGTGATTGACCATCATCTTGAACTTCTTCTATTTTCTTCTATTTTCTAATAATTGCGCCAACAGTTGTTGCCTTCTCACCAAGCTGCTTGCCTATTGTCCTGTAGCCCATCCCAGCCTTGTGCAGGTCTACAATTTTATCCCTGATGTCCTTACACAGCTCTCTGGTCTTGGCCATTGTGGAGAGGTTGGAGTCTATTTGATTGAGTGTGTGGACAGGTGTCTTTTATACAGGTAACGAGTTCAAACAGGTGCAGTTAATACAGGTAATGAGTGGAGAACAGGAGGGCTTCTTAAAGAAAAACTAACAGGTCTGTGAGAGCCGGAATTCTTACTGGTTGGTAGGTGATCAAATACTTATGTCATGCAATAAAATGCAAATGAATTACTTAAAAATCATACAATGTGATTTTCTGGATTTTTTGTCTCTCACAGTTGAAGTGTACCTATGATAAAAATTACAGACCTCTACATGCTTTGTAAGTAGGAAAACCTGCAAAATCGGCAGTGTATCAAATACTTGTTCTCCCCACTGTAGATGGAATAGATGATTGTATAGATGAAATAGATGATTGTATAGATGGAATAGATGATTGTATAGATGGAATAGATGATTGTATAGATGGAATAGATGATTGTATAGATGGAATAGATGATTGTATAGATGGAATAGATGGAATAGATGATTGTATGATTGTTTATCGTCTATCATTCTTAAGACGTTTTTAAAATGTATGAACTAGGTTATAGGCCTACTAAATAAATGTTTGGAGTAGATTGCCTGCTGAGCTGAACTGGAGCGTGATATGAGGACAATAGACAAAGTGTTGGGGGCTATTAGCATGTGTAAAGATCCATGACTTTACAGAGATGACTAATCAAGACTGGTCAAGACTAATCAAGACTGGTCAAGACTAATCAAGACTGGTCAAGACTAATCAAGACTGGTCAAGACTAATCAAGACTGGTCAAGACTAATCAAGACTGGTCAAGACTAATCAAGACTGGTCAAGACTAATCAAGACGATCAAGACTAATCAAGACGGTCAAGACTAATCAAGACTGGTCAAGCTCTGTTTTTATTCTGACTTCTCAATACTGAGCTTCTACTTCTATTATCATTAAAGATATTCTGACTTACATGTACACACATTTGGAAACAGGCCATTTTACACATTTATGTTGCTCTGTTTTTTTTATGTCTCTCTCACCCCTTCTTCGCTTCCTCTCTCTCTCTCTCTCCTCTCCTCCTCTGCTGCTGTGCGTTGTGGTGGTGATGGCGGTGTGTCATCGGTGGGGGTGTGGGCTGGCTGGCTGGCTGGCTGGTTGGTGTGTTGGACAGACACCTGGTCCTGCTGCCACTGCTTCACAATGTGGGAATGTGTGACTTTTTTAAAATTAGGTTTCCGAGGTGGGCGTTGTCCTTAGCGACGGGCAGCGATCGTGA
>NC_092102.1:37954558-37982058 GCF_045679555.1 Salvelinus alpinus | reverse complement strand
AGAGGAGAGTAGAGACAGGTGAGGCAGTTGTCTGGTAGACACTCTAAGTTCATCAATCATGTTTGACATGCTGGCGCAAGGCCACGCTACCGTCTGTGCCCTCTGAAACAAAACCACAAATATATTCTAATATTATTCAACTTAAAAATGTATTCAAAAAAGAACAAAACTTTCTAAGTGACAGGCCTCTATGACTTTATTGCACTATTCTCTTTTTTAGGTTACAATAGCAAACAGTGAAGATATAAGCTTAGTGTTTAGTTGAATAGATTTGGATTCATTTGATGATGAAATTATTTAAAAAGTATTAGGACACATTTACCATTATGTAACACATGATACACCGTCATTAAATGCCTGAATTTTAGTACGTATTCTATTCTCCAAGCCATAGAGTTCCATAGAGAAACTCGTCTGGAGTGTAGCAGTCAACTCATGAGAGCCTTCAGAAGCAGAAACCAATTGAAGATGCCAATCGATCACTGTGGTAACACTGGTGTAAAGTCTCTCAGAGCAACTAACCTCTCACTCTTTCACTCTCTCTTTCGCTCTTGCTCTGTCTTTCACATATACTCCCTCTCCTCTTCTCGCTCCTTCTTTTCATCTCTCTCCATTCTCTCTCCCCCTCTTTCTCTCTCTTTCTCCCTCTTTCTGTCTCTCCATTGACTCCAGAGTGTGTGAGACCATATTTAGCTTCTCCTCTCTTCTGGATCATTCTCCCTTTATCTTTTTTATCTTTTTTCTACCTCTTGAAGGACAGAGGTGCAGAAACTCGTGGCAACTCAGATCAGTGTTGTGTCTACTGTTTGATATGGTTAATGAACCAGTACTCTGTCACAACCGGTGATCTTCATTAAATACTGTCTTTGGACTCTGTCACAACCGGTGATCTTCATTATATACTATCTTTGGACTCTGTCACAACCGGTGATCTTCATTATATACTATCTTTGGACTCTGTCACAACCGGTGATCTTCATTATATACTATCTTTGGACTCTGTCACTATCAGGACTCTAAGACCCAGATGTAGACACAGGAGGCAGATAGTATGAGTCTCAGAGTTTATTATAGTTCGAGAGGCAGGCAAAAGGTAAGTCAAGGCAGGCAAAGAGTTCTAATCCAAATCAGTGTCAGGCAGGTACAGGATGGCGGCAGGATCAGGGTCAGGACAGCCAGAAAGGTCAGAACTGGGAAAACTAAGAAAAAGAAAAACTAGAGCGCAGGAAACACAGGAACACGCTAGTAGAACTTGACGGGACAAAACGAACTGGCAACAGACAAACAGAAAACGAGGGTATAAATACACATTAGATAATGGGGACAGATGGGAGATACCTGGTGGGGGGTGGAGACAAGAACAAGACAGATGAAACAGATCAAGGTGTGACAGTCACAACCAGTGATCTTCATTATACACTGTCTTTGGACTCTGTCACAACCAGTGATCTTCATTATACACTATCTTTGGACTCTGTCACAGACACTTAAAAGATCTTAATAAACAATATCTTTGTTTCTTTAATGATCCACTACCCTCATTTATCTGAAATAGACAACAGTCATCTGCTGTTATTTTTGACCATTTATGAAGTTTTGTATCAAGTTGTTGTTTTATATAAGGTTCTTTATAAGTAAGCTTTTTTTGTACGTTTGTCTGTGCGGTAAAAATATGCTTTTTTTGCTTGTGTGTGTGCGCGTGTTTGTAAATTGGATTAGTTGAGAGGGCAGGGTGGGAGGGTAGTCAGTATTCGTATTTGCGGAGGGGGAAGGAGAGTGTGTCTGTTGAACTCGTGAGTACACATATAGTCATAGGTTTTCCTCCCTCTCGTTGCGTGAGCTTATTGTAAGCCCCAGCCTAGTGTGGATTTGAAAAAGATGCCTCTGTTTGCTGTGGGACCGAGCGACAGTCACGCCAACCAACCTCCCACACACAAACTGATTTACGTTTCCCTGCATAGAAGTCCCCGGCCACTAGGAGCGCCACCTCTGGATGAGCGTTTTCCTGTTTGCTTATGGTGGAATACAGCTCATTGAGTGCGGTTTTAGTGCCAGCCTTGGTCTGTGGTGGTATGTAGACAGCTACGAAAAATACAGATGAAAACTCTCTAGGTAGGTAGTGTGTTCTGCAGCTTATCATGAGACTTCCTTAGATATCGTGCACCAGCCATTTACAAATATGCTGTTCTGTCCTACCGATAGAGTGTATAACCTGCCAGCTGTATGTTCTTAATGTCGTCATTTAGCCACGACTCGGTGAAACATAAGATAATACAATTTGTTATGTCCCATTGGTAGAATATATGCTTTCAGTTCGTCCCATTTATTTTCCAGCGATTGAACGTTAGCTAGCAGAACGGAAGGCAAGGGCAGATTAGCCACTCGTCGCCTGATCCTCACAAGGCATCCTGATCTCTTTCCACGAAACCTACGTTTCCTTTTCCAGCGAATCACGGGGATCTGGGCCTGGTTGGGTGTCCGTAGTATATCCCTCGCGTGCGACTCATTGAAGAAGAACTCCTCATCCAGTTTGAGGTGATTAATGGCAGTTCTGATGTCCAGAAGGTCTTTTTGGTCATAAGAGACGGTAGCAGCAACATTATGTACACAGCAAATTACGAACAATGCGAAAAAACTATCAAAATAGCTTGGTTGGTTAAGAGCCAATAAGAAGGGAGCCCTACCCTCCGGCGCCATCTTTACTTTAATAATAACCATGTTTGTATAGTTTATTTATTTATTTACATTTTTTGGTGCCTGTTAATTAAAAGACGAGCTGCAGCGTTTTTAACTAACAGTAGACGATGGAGGGAGTGCTGACTGAGATATGTATACAAAGAGTTCAGTAATCTAGGCAAGAGGAAGTAAAATAATGTACAACTTTAACCAGATCAGTGACTGAAATAAAATACTAGACTTGAGCTATATTTGTTAGCTGATAAAAGCAGGACTGGACATCGTTCTCTACACACAGCTGTAACTGTTGTGTGTCTATGACTCCTATGATAAGATGTATTTGTTGATTAATATGCACTGGCATATTCATTCCCGTGGTAATGCTACTGCACTGTATGATGGTGCTTGTTTTCACAGCTAGGGAATGGGCTGACTCTGATCTGTGTACGGTGGTGTAGTGTGCGGTGGTGTAGTGTACTGTGGTGTAGTGTACTGTGGTGTACTGTGCGGTGGTGTAGTGTACTGTGGTGTACTGTACGGTGGTGTACTGTACAGTGGTGTAGTGTACGGTGGTGTAGTGTACGGTGGTGTAGTGTACGGTGGTGTACTGTACTGTGGTGTACTGTACAGTGGTGTGGTGTAGTGTACGGTGGTGTAGTGTACGGTGGTGTACTGTACTGTGGTGTACTGTACAGTGGTGTAGTGTACGGTGGTGTAGTGTACGGTGGTGTAGTGTACGGTGGTGTACTGTACTGTGGTGTACTGTACAGTGGTGTAGTGTACGGTGGTGTAGTGTACTGTGGTGTAGTGTACTGTGGTGTACTGTGCGGTGGTGTAGTGTACTGTGGTGTACTGTACGGTGGTGTACTGTACAGTGGTGTAGTGTACGGTGGTGTACTGTACTGTGGTGTACTGTACGGTGGTGTAGTGTACGGTGGTGTAGTGTACAGTGGTGTAGTGTACGGTGGTGTAGTGTACGGTGGTGTAGTGTACAGGGGTGTAGTGTACAGTGGTGCAGTGTACGGTGGTGTAGTATACAGTGGTGCAGTGTACGGTGGTGTAGTGTAGTGTACTACGGTGTACTGTATGGTGGTGTAGTGTACGGTGGTGTATTGTAGTGTACTGTGGTGTACTGTACGGTGGTGTACTGTACGGTGGTGTAGGTTACGGTGGGGTAGGTTACGGTGGGGTAGGTTATGGTGGTGTAGGTTACTGTGGTGTAATGTACGGTGGTGTAGGTTACGGTGGTGTAGGTTATGGTGGTGTAGGTTACTGTGGTGTAGGTTATAGTGGTGTAGGTTACGGTGGTGTAGGTTCCGGTGGTGTAGGTTCCGGTGGTGTACTGTACGGTGGTGTAGGTTACAGTGGTGTAGGTTACGGTGGTGTAGGTTACTGTGGTGTAATGTACGGTGGTGTAGGTTACGGTGGTGTAGGTTACGGTGGGGTAGGTTACTGTGGTGTAATGTACGGTGGTGTAGGTTACGGTGGTGTAGGTTACGGTGGTGTAGGTTACGGTGGTGTACTGTACGGTGGTGTAGGTTACGGTGGTGTAGGTTATGGTGGTGTAGGTTACTGTGGTGTAGGTTATAGTGGTGTAGGTTACGGTGGTGTTGGTTACGGTGGTGTAGGTTACGGTGGTGTACTGTACGGTGGTGTAGGTTACAGTTGTGTACTCTACGGTGGTGTAGTATACAG
The DNA here is from genome assembly GCF_045679555.1 of Salvelinus alpinus. NCBI lineage: Eukaryota > Metazoa > Chordata > Actinopteri > Salmoniformes > Salmonidae > Salvelinus > Salvelinus alpinus. The sequence goes on along the minus strand of NC_092102.1, from coordinate 37,977,687 downwards.
TGGTGCAGTGTACGGTGGTGTAGTGTACAGTGGTGTAGTGTAGTGTACTGTGGTGTACTGTACGGTGGTGTAGTGTACGGTGGTGTAGTGTAGTGTACTACGGTGTACTGTATGGTGGTGTAGTGTACGGTGGTGTATTGTAGTGTACTGTGGTGTACTGTACGGTGGTGTACTGTACGGTGGTGTAGGTTACGGTGGGGTAGGTTACGGTGGGGTAGGTTATGGTGGTGTAGGTTGCTGTGGTGTAATGTACGGTGGTGTAGGTTACGGTGGTGTAGGTTATGGTGGTGTAGGTTACTGTGGTGTAGGTTATAGTGGTGTAGGTTACGGTGGTGTAGGTTACGGTGGTGTAGGTTACGGTGGTGTACTGTACGGTGGTGTAGGTTACAGTGGTGTAGGTTATGGTGGTGTAGGTTACTGTGGTGTAATGTACGGTGGTGTAGGTTACGGTGGTGTAGGTTACGGTGGGGTAGGTTACTGTGGTGTAATGTACGGTGGTGTAGGTTACGGTGGTGTAGGTTACGGTGGTGTAGGTTACGGTGGTGTACTGTACGGTGGTGTAGGTTACGGTGGTGTAGGTTATGGTGGTGTAGGTTACTGTGGTGTAGGTTATAGTGGTGTAGGTTACGGTGGTGTAGGTTACGGTGGTGTAGGTTACGGTGGTGTACTGTACGGTGGTGTAGGTTACAGTTGTGTACTGTACGGTGGTGTAGGTTACAGTGGTGTACTGTACAGTGGTGTAGGTTATGGTAGTGTACTGTACGGTGGTGTAGGTTACAGTGGTATAGGTTACGGTGGTGTAGGTTACGGTGGTGTAGGTTACGGTGGTGTACTGTACGGTGGTGTAGGTTACCGGGGTGTAGGTTATAGTGGTGTACTGTACGGTGGTGTACTGTACGGTGGTGTAGGTTACGGTGGTGTACTGTACGGTGGTGTAGGTTACGGTGGTGTAGGTTATGGTGGTGTACTGTACGGTGGTGTAGGTTACAGTGGTGTACTGTACGGTAGTGTAGTGTACTGTGGTGTAGGTTACGGTGGTGTAGGTTACAGTGGTGTAGGTTACGGTGGTGTAGGTTACGGTGGTGTACTGTACGGTGGTGTAGGTTAAAGTGGTGTAGGTTACGGTGGTGTAGGTTACGGTGGTGTACTGTACGGTGGTGTAGGTTACAGTGGTGTAGGTTACGGTGGTGTAGGTTACGGTGGTGTAGGTTACGGTGGTGTAGGTTATGGTGGTGTACTGTATGGTGGTGTAGGTTACGGTGGTGTACTGTACGGTGGTGTAGGTTACGGTGGTGTAGGTTACGGTGGTGTAGGTTACGGTGGTGTACTGTACGGTGGTGTACTGTACAGTGTTGTAGATTACGGTGGTGTACTGTACAGTGGTGTAGTGTACAGTGGTGTAGTGTACGGTGGTGTAGGTTACGGTGGTGTAGGTTACGGTGGTGTATGTTACGTTGGTGTACTGTACGGTGGTGTACTGTACTGCCATTTAGCGTCTCGTACCCCCGTGTGTTGAGCAGTTAGCTGTTTTGTTGTGACACCTCTCACGGTGAGAGTTACAGGAAGGTGTTAAATCTCTATCACAGACACATACTCGGAGATACGGACACACATACACACAAAAACACACACGGCGAGAGCTCAAGGAAGGTGTTACATTTTAGTGGTGGTCGTTCCTTAGTCCCCAGGTAGTCATCAGTATCACCACGGTGCCATTTGATGCTGTTCAAACCGGGACTGGCTCTTCTCTGTTCTGAGAAACACAGGAGGACGATGAGGAAAGGGGAAGGAGAGGTAGAGGAGGAGACGTAGGAGGGAAAGATGTAGAAGGAGGATGACTAGATATTGTGACGAGAACAGGGAAGGACGGGAGTTTCCTTCATGGTTTAAACCAAGGCCCGTTGCCTCATTTCCTGTCAGCCAATGGGTCCCCATAGTGTGGGACCAGTGAAATAAGTGCTGTATGTGGTGGAGTTCAGTTCCTTATAGTTGGCCAGACACTTATTTTTTACCAGAAAGCCCAAGGAGAATCGGGTTCAGACAGGATTTGAAATGGGAGATTTCGGCCCCTTTTTTTCCATTTTCACCTAACATGACATACCCAAATCGAACTGCCTGTAGCTCAGGCCCTGAAGCAAGGATATGCATTTTCTTGGTACCATTTGAAAGAAAACACTTTGAAGTTTGTGGAAATGTGAAAGGAATGTAGGAGAATATAACACATTAGAACTGGTAAAAGATAATACAAAGAAAAAACATTAAAAAATCATCTTTGAAATGCAATAGAAAGGCCATAATGTATTATTCCAGCCCAGGTGCAATTTAGATAATTGGCCACTAGATGGCAGCAGTGTATGTGCAAAGTTTTAGTCTGATCCAATGAACCATTGCAATTCTGTTCAAAATTTGTATCAAGACTGCCCAAATGTGCCTAATTTGTTTATTAATAACTTTTCATGTTCAAAACTGTGCACTCTCCTCAAACAATAGCATGGTATTCTTTCACAGTAAAAGCTACTGTAAATTTGACAGGGCAGTTAGATGAACAAGAATTTAAGCTTTCTGCCAATATCGGATATGTCTATGTCCTGGGAAATGTTCTTGTTACTTACAACCTCATGCTAATCGCATTAGCCTACGTTAGCTCAACCATCCAGCAGGGGACTCACCAATCCTGAAGACATTTTAAGAACTGCATGTACAGTATTTTGGTATTTTTTGTATTTCTAGAAAGTGGGTCTTTATATGTACATTTGGTATCTTATTCAACTGTACTGAAATGCAGGTTAATATGCCACAACTACAGAGTCGATCATATACTTTTGAGTCGATTTTTACATGACCATAGCACTCTAAACCCACATAGAATTGATGAGGTAATTCCTGAGACAAATCTTTTGACGTCTGAGTGACAAGTCATCACACCGAGCTCCTCAAGTGCCCTGTTTGTTCAAGCGGCCAATCCAGGCTTATTCTACCCAACACCAACCCCCCTCAAACAATTGACTCTCTGTTTAGTTATCTATTCCCTGACCCTCACCTCCTCACCCTTCACTCCCCTGCCTGCCTCTTTGCCTTCCTCTGTCCATCCCTCCTTCCCTGTTCTTAAACCTCACTCACTCCCTCCATCCCTTGATCCATTCTCCCTCCCCTCCCTCCTCTCCCTCACCTCATTCCTCCATCTGATTCTCCGACAGAGGTAATGAGATGTTTCATTATTTGCATTTCACAGCTTTTAATATTCTGAGAATTTAGGCTAAGCCCCGGGTCATCAGTGAGGGAGATACCAGGGGAACCAAGCCTTGCCGAGGGGCCTGGGAGAGACTAAATAGACCAGAAACACTGCAGAGAGAGGGAGAATGAGAGCGGGATGAGAGAAAGAGAGGAAGGTAGAGGGAGAGATACCCTTATTGAATAAAGGGCACTGACACAAATTTGACATTTACGTCATTTAGCAGACTCTTATCCAAAGTGCCAAACAGGAGAAGTTAGGGTTAAGTGCATTGCTCAATGGCACATCAACAGATTTTTCACCTAGTCAGTTTGGGGATTCAAACCAGCAGCCTTTGGTTACTGGCCCAACGCTTTTAACCGCTAGGCTACCTGCCACCCCCACAGAGAATTTATAGGGGGTTAGATTCATAGAGATATCCAGTAGGAACCATGCTATATACCAGAGAGTCACACACTGTGATCAAACAAACCATGCAGTCATTAACAGGAGGGAATATTTCATTCATAGGTTTCATGTTTCAAGTGTTAATGTCACATGCACAAGTACAGTGAAAAACCTTTCTTGCAAACGCAAATTCATATTCCAGTACAGATATATATGAAGTATTAACACCATATTCCAGTACAGATATATATGTAGTATTAACACCACATTCCAGTACAGATATATATGTAGTATTAACACCATATTCCAGTACAGATATATATGTAGTATTAACACCATATTCCAGTACAGATATATATGTAGTATTAACACCATATTCCAGTACAGATATATATGAAGTATTAACACCACATTCCAGTACAGATATATATGTAGTATTAACACCACATTCCAGTACAGATATATATGTAGTATTAACACCACATTCCAGTACAGATATATATGTAGTATTAACACCATATTCCAGTACAGATATATATGAAGTATTAACACCATATTCCAGTACAGATATATATGTAGTATTAACACCATATTCCAGTACAGATATATATGTAGTATTAACACCATATTCCAGTACAGATATATATGTAGTATTAACACCATATTCCAGTACAGATATATATGTAGTATTAACACCACATTCCAGTACAGATATATATGTAGTATTAACACCATATTCCAGTACAGATATATATGTAGTATTAACACCACATTCCAGTACAGATATATATGTAGTATTAACACCACATTCCAGTACAGATATATATGTAGTATTAACACCACATTCCAGTACAGATATATATGTAGTATTAACACCATATTCCAGTACAGATATATATGTAGTATTAACACCACATTCCAGTACAGATATATATGTAGTATTAACACCACATTCCAGTACAGATATATATGTAGTATTAACACCATATTCCAGTACAGATATATATGAAGTATTAACACCATATTCCAGTACAGATATATATGTAGTATTAACACCATATTCCAGTACAGATATATATGTAGTATTAACACCATATTCCAGTACAGATATATATGTAGTATTAACACCATATTCCAGTACAGATATATATGTAGTATTAACACCACATTCCAGTACAGATATATATGTAGTATTAACACCACATTCCAGTACAGATATATATGTAGTATTAACACCACATTCCAGTACAGATATATATGTAGTATTAACACCACATTCCAGTACAGATATATATGTAGTATTAACACCACATTCCAGTACAGATATATATGTAGTATTAACACCACATTCCAGTACAGATATATATGTAGTATTAACACCACATTCCAGTACAGATATATATGTAGTATTAACACCACATTCCAGTACAGATATATATGAAGTATTAACACCATATTCCAGTACAGATATATATGTAGTATTAACACCATATTCCAGTACAGATATATATGTAGTATTAACACCACATTCCAGTACAGATATATATGTAGTATTAACACCATATTCCAGTACAGATATATATGTAGTATTAACACCATATTCCAGTACAGATATATATGTAGTATTAACACCATATTCCAGTACAGATATATATGAAGTATTAACACCATATTCCAGTACAGATATATATGTAGTATTAACACCATATTCCAGTACAGATATATATGTAGTATTAACACCATATTCCAGTACAGATATATATGTAGTATTAACAACATAGCAGTGTCAGCCTTGGTGAACTCTGACAGACAAAATATGGTTCTGAAAGAGGTTTTGTCCCCTGGACATTGGTAAGACAGAGTCTGTATGAGTCTGTATTGGTACATTATTCATTATGTCTGTAAACATACAGTAGTTTTATCCATCAGCTATGACTAAGCTCACTTAGCCTTTAGCTAACAACGTACGGACGCTGTTAACGAAACAAAGTTGGCACTGTAGCGCCCTGAGCCAACGTCTGCCCCTGAGCATGTCTCTGGTCAGATCATAGAGCTTAGCTACTACCAAAGTGAGTTCACCCTGGGTATTCTGACTAGCTGTCACACTGAGTATTTGGACTAGCTATAATGATATCCCTGTGGTGTCCAGGGTGCAGGCAGGGTACTGGGCAAGGTAAGTAGTTGAGGTGAGGTAAGGTAAGCTCTACCTGGCACACATCCGTCGCCTTGTGATACAATGTTCACATGCAGTACACACTATGTTCTCTATAGCAGTGTTTCCCAACTCCAGTCCTCCAGTATCTCCAACAGCACACATTGTTATTGTAGCCCCGGGCAAGCACACCTGATTCAACTTGTCAACTAATCATCAAGCTCTCAATGACTCTCTGGGGTCACTAAAGATCCCATATCACTTATCATAAGAGTAGGAGGGTTAACCCTGGTGTCCTGGCTAAATTCCCAATCTGACCCTCATTCAGTACCACCATGGATCTATACCTCAACAACTACACATTCAGTACCACCATGGATCTATACCTCAACAACTACACATTCAGTACCACCATGGATCTATACCTCAACAACTACACATTCAGTACCACCATGGATCTATACCTCAACAACTACACATTCAGTACCACCATGGATCTATACCTCAACAACTACACATTCAGTACCACCATGGATCTATACCTCAACAACTACACATTCAGTACCACCATGGATCTATACCTCAACAACTACACATTCAGTACCACCATGGATCTATACCTCAACAACTACACATTCAGTACCACCATGGCTCTATACCTCAACAACTACACATTCAGTACCACCATGGCTTTATACCTCAACAACTACACATACAGGTACAGGTACATATGATGCATGTCATGCGTGCACACTCTTGCACAGACAAATGCACACGGACACGCACATACACACAGACACACATGGACGCCTCTACACAAACACACACACCTTCACCTATCCTCCTCACACCTTTCTTCCCTCTCCTTCGGCTTATCCCAGCTGATCCAAGTGGTGAACACTTTCACCTTGGAGTTGGGGAGTGGCCCGGGCTTTAGAAGAGAGATGGAGAGGGATTGGAGGAGAGGTGGAGAGGAGACTTTAAGACGCCTTGGATAAGCCTGCTGGATCCGCTTTCGTCCACTTTCGTCACTCCATGGTAAGACTGTCCTCTCTGGTCCTGGGATACCAGGACCAGAGCCAGAACTTTGGATCAAACATATGGACGGGGATGGGGTAAGAGGTAAGGACGGGGACAGGGACTGGTACAGGGGACAGGGACAGACGGGCAGACGGACAGACGGACAGACGAACAGACGGACAGACGGACAGACGGACAGACGGACAGACAGACAGACAGACAGGCAGACAGACAGACAGACAGACAGACAGACAGACAGACAGACAAAGGGACAGACATAGAGTGGGAGTGAGTACATACAGCCATGTACAAGTTGCCTGACGGACAGTCCTGATGCACAACACAAGAGATAACACTGCATCTATTCATTGATTATGGTTTTCTTTTGTTGTTTCTGTCGCCAAACCTTCTCTGCCTCGCTTCCCATGTGTGTGCATGTGTGTATGTTTCTACTGTGTGTGTGTGTGTGTGGGGGGGGGGGGGGGGGGGCCTTATTTTAGCCTGTGCCTGTTTAGTTGACGGGCTGCCACCCCATCGCGGAGCCAGAGCAGCTCTGTAGGATTGGGGATTAACTCCAGGATAATGGCCTTTCTGTAGGATTGGGGATTAACCCCAGGATAATGGTCTTGATGCCCAGTTGACTGGAAGGAAAGCTGTTTAAAAAATATTGTCTGCCTCTGAGTCAAACTGGCAGAGGCACGTTTTAGAGGCTCTCTCTGTTTCCCTCCCTCGCTCTCTTTTTCCCTCTCTCTCTTTCTACCTCTCTCTCTGTCTCCCTCTTTCTCTCTCTCTCTCTCTCTCTTTCTACCTCTCTCTGTCTCCCTCTTTCTCTGTCTCCCTCTCTCTCTTTTCCTACCTCTCTCTGTCTCCCCCTTTCTCTGTCTCCCTCTCTCTCTTTCTACCTCTCTCTGTCTCCCTCTTTCTCTGTCTCCCTCTCTCTCTTTCTACCTCTTTCTCGCTCTGTCCCTTCATGTCTCTTCATTTCTCTTTCTCTACGTCTCTCGATGTCTCTATCTCTAACTCCTCCCTCTCTCTCTCGCCCTCTTTCTCTCCATCTCTCTGCCTTTCCTTTCCTCTCCTCTCATATCTACTTCCTCTCAGGTCAAGATGTTGTCCTTGCTTAGAGCGACAACAAAAAAAAGAGAAGAGAAAGGAAGGAGCTCCATTCCCTCTCTCCATCACCCGTCTCTCTGTCTCTTGTCCTTAGTTGTCAGGTTTGGACCTAAAGTACCTGGGGTGTGACGCGATCAGGGTAGTTGGGATGTGTGTACAGTAATGTATGTGTGTGTTGTGATTGGTAGTTGGTGTGGGTGTGTGTGCAGGGAAGCGGTAATGTGTGTGTGGCTTGAGGATGGTAGTCACTTCTGGTTTGGGCTCTGTAAGGGTGACAGAGACTTAAAGCTCTGCTGGTATGCTTTACTGAGAGCCCCTGAGTGCTTTGTCTCTCTCTCCTCTCTCTCTGTTTAACTCTCTATTTCTCTCCCTCTCTTTTACACACACACAAAAAACACACACACACACACAAAAACACACACTGTCACTACATGGTGTAGGGGACACAAAATGATTCTCTCTGTCTCTCTCCCTCCCTCCCTCTCTCTCTCTCTCTGTCTCTCTTTCTTTCTCTCTGTCTCTCTCTCTCTGTCTCTCTGTCTCTCTCTCTCCCTCCCTCTCTCTCTCTCTCTCTCTCTCTCTCTCTCTCTCTCTCTCTCTCTCTCTCTCTCTCTCTCTCTCTCTCTCTCTCTCTCTCTCTCTCTCTCTCTCTCTCTCTCTCTCTCTCCCACTTTCTCTCTCCCGCTCCCCCCCTCTCTCTGTCTCTCTGTTTCTCTCGCTCTCCCCCCTCGCCCCTCTCTCTCTACATATAGCAGATTATTTTTAATGTTATTCATCTTGTGTTATTTCAGATTGATTGAGAAACATTTTCTTTAGTTCTCTAAGACGACCCGGTTCAGCTCTGTTGAATTCTCAGGAGAAGTCAAGGACTATGTACACTGAAGTGTATTGCACCCTGATAAGGCTGTAATGCTATATAAAACAAAGCAGAACTTTCCTACCCAACTTTCACAGCACATACATCCAATTCATTCTTGGAGTATTCCAAGAGAGGCTGAATACCTTTCTCTTTTGCTCATTCCCCTTGGTTGGATGATTGTTTTTAGCGCAGTAGTCCTTTGCAATGGACTGTACTATTCTCAATATTCTCCTAATGGTTCACGTTAATTACCACTACTTAAAAGCAGCCAATTAGGCAAATGATCCACAGAGTTCAGAGGTCGAAAGACAGCTCACTCCATTAAAGTAATTTTTTCCCTCCCTCTCGCTCCCTCTCTCCTCTCCCCTCTCTCTTTCTCTCTCTCAATTCACTTCCAATGGATATATTGGCATGGGAAACATATGTTTACATTGTCAAAGCAAGTGAAATAGATAATAAACAAAAGTGAAATAAACAATTAAACAGTGAACAACACTACACTCACAAAAGTTTCAAAGGAAAAGAGACATTTTAAATGTCATATTATGTCTATATACAGTGTTGTAACAATGTGCAAATAGTTAAAGTACAAAAGGGAAAAAAAATAAACATATATATGGGTTGTATTTACAATGGTGTTTGTTCTTCACTGGTTGCCCTTTTCTTGTGGCAACAGGTCACATATCTTGATGCTGTGATTGCACACTGTGGTATTTCACCCAATAGATATGGGAGTTTATCAATATTGGATTTGTCTTCGAATTCTTTGTGGGTCTGTGTAATCTGAGGGAAATATGTGTCTCTAATATGGTCATACATTTGGCAGGAGGTTAGGAAGTGCAGCACCATTTCCACCTCATTTTGTGGGCAGTGTGCACTTCTCTTGAGAGCCAGGTGGCCTTTCTCAATAGCAAGGCTATGCTCACTGAATCTGTACATCGTCAAATATTTCCTTAATTTTGTGTCAGTCACTGTGGTCAGGTATTCTGCCACTGTGTACTCTCTGTTTAGGGCCAAATAGCATTCTAGTTTGCTCAGTTTTTTGGTTAATTCTTTCCAATGTGTCAAGTAATTATCTTTTTGTTTTCTCATGATTTGTTTGGGTCTAATTGTGTTGCTTAGGACCAACTTGCTTTGGGGACTTTTCTCCAGGTTAATATCTCTGTAGGTGATGGCTTTGTTATGGATAGTTTGGCAATCACTTGGTTGGTGGTTGTAGGTGGTTGTAGAACTGAATGTCTCTTTTCAGGATTTGGATTTGGATTAGTAGTTATAGGACTAATTCTGTTCTGCATGCATTATTTGGTGTTTTACCTTGTACACAGAAGACATTTTTGCAGAATTCTGCATATAGAGTCTCAATTTGATGTTTGTCCCATTTTGTGAATTCTTGGTTCTTGAGCTGAGCCCAGACCTCACAACCATAAAGGGCAATGGGTTCTTTAACTGACTATTTTTATGTCAAATTTTATGTTCCTTTTGATAGCATAGAATGCCCTTCTTGCCTTGTCTCTCAGCTCGTTCACAGCTTTGTGGAAGTTACCTGTGGCTCTGATGTTTAGGCCGAGGTATGTATCGTTTTTTGTGTCCTCTAGGGCAACAGTATCTAGATGGAATTTGAATTTGTGTCCTGGTCCTGGTCATGGCTTTTTTGGAACACCATTATTTTTGTCTTACTGAGATTTACTGTCAGGGCCCAGGTCTGACAGAATCTGTGCAGAAGATCTAGGTGCTGCTGTAGACCCTCCTTGGTTGGTGACAGAAGCACCAGATCATCAGCAAACAGTAGACATTTGACTTCAGATTCTAGTAGGGTGAGGCCGGGTGCTGCAGACTGTTCTAGTGCTCTCGCCAATTCGTTGATATATATGTTGAAGAGGGTGGGGCTCAAGCTGTGAAATGTTCTTTCTTTTTTTGCCAATTTCAAATCAAACTGTAGACCTTACCGTGAAATGCTGACTTCCAAACCCTTAACCAACAAAGCAATTCAAGAAAGAGTTTAGTTCAAAGTTTAGTTTAATTTTAGTTCAAAAATTATAAAAAGTAACACAATAAAATAACAATAATGAGGCTATATACAGGGGGGTACCGGTACCGAGTCAATGTGCGGGGGTACAGGTTAGTTGAGGTCATTTGTTTATGTAGGTAGGGGTAATGTGACTATGCATAGATAATAATCAGTGAGTAACAGCAGTGTGAAAACAAATGGGGGGGGGTCAATGTAAATTGTCCGTGTGGCCATTTGATTAATTGTTCAGCAGTCTTATGGCTTGGGGGTAGAAGCTGTTAAGGGGCCTTGCCGTGCGGTAGCAGAGAGAACAGTCTATGACTTGGGTGACTGGAGTCTTTGACAATTTTTTGGGCCTTCCTCTGAAACCGCGTAGTATATAGGTCCTGGATGGCAGCAAGCTTGGCTCCAGTGATGTACTGGGCCGTACGCAGTACCCTCTGTAGCGCCTTACTGTCAGATGCCGAGCAGTTACCATACCAGGTGGTGATTAAACCAGTCAGGATGCTCTCGATGGTGCAGCTGTAGAGCTTTTTGAGGATCTGGGGACCCATGACAAATCTTTTCAGTCTCCTGAGGGGGAAAAGGTGTTGTCGTGCCCTCTTCATGACTGTATTGGTGTGTTTGGACCATGATAGTTTGTTGATGTGGGACACCAAGGAACTTGAAACTTTCAACCCGCTCCACTACAGCCCTGTCGATGTTAATGGGGACCTGTTTGGCCCGCCTTCTCCTGTAGTCCACGATCAGCCCCTTTGTCTTGCTCACATTGAGGGAGAGGTTGTTGTCCTGGCACCACACTGACAGGTCTCTGACCTCCTCCCTATAAGCTGTCTCATCATTGTCGGTAATTCACTGTTGTGTCGTCAGCAAACTTAATGATGATGTTGGAGTCGTGTTTGGCCACGCAGCCGTGGCCAAACAGGGAGTACAGAAGGGGACTAAGCACTAACCGCACACTTGTTGTTTCTGTACATGGATTTCATAATGTCGTTTGTTTTTCCCCCAACACCGCTTTCCATAAATTTGTATAGCAGACCCTCAAGCATGAGAAGACTTTGCCTTTGTTCTGGTTGGTTTGTTTGTTAATTAGGGTGTGCATGGTAAATATGTGGTCTGTTGTGATGTAATTGGTTAAAAAGCCAATTTGACATTTGGATTGGTGTGATCAGTCCGTGGTTCCAAATATTGGGGAAAATGCCAGAGCTGAGGATGATGTTAAAGAGTTTAAGTATAGCCAATTGGAATTTGTGGTCTGTATATTTCAGAATTTCATTGAGGATACCATCAACACCACAGGCCTTTTTGGGTTGAAGGGTTTGTATTTTCTCCTGTAGTTCATTCAATGTACCGTCTCTCTCTCTCTGCCAAACTCTCTCTCGGTCTCTCTCTGTTTTCTAGGTCTACTGAAGCGCTAAATCTCATTAGTGTTCCCTCTATCTCTATCTCGATCTCCCTACGTCTCTCTGCAAGATGTTGTTTTATCCTCCAGCCACACGTTGTTTTCTTTCAATTTGAAGCGTAAATTAACATGTCGCTGTAACCCCCCCCCCCATACCCACACACTCCCCCACCCCAGTCTCCAGCATGTTGTTGTGTGTGATTGGGTTATACTCCCTATAATCTAAAGCCCTTAACTTACCAGCCAACAGAATGTGTGTCTACTTTATAAACATGATGAAAACTGTATGTACCATCATTACAAAGTCCATGGTCTTGATCTTTATTTAACTACATTTGACATTTGAGTCATTTAGCAGACGTTCTTATCCAGAGTGACTTACAGTTCATTCATCTTAAGATATCTAGTTGGGTCAACCACATATCACGGTCAACCACATATCACGGTCAACCACATATCACGGTCAACCACATATCACGGTCAACCACATATCACGGTCAACCACATATCACAGTCAACCACATTTCACGGTCAACCACATTTCACGGTCAACCACATGTCACGGTCAACCACATATCACGGTCAACCACATATCACAGTCAACCACATTTCACGGTCAACCACATTTCACGGTCAACCACATATCACAGTCAACCACATATCACGGTCAACCACATATCACGGTCAACCACATTTCACGGTCAACCACATGTCACGGTCAACCACATGTCACGGTCAACCACATGTCACGGTCAACCACATATCACGGTCAACCACATATCACGGTCAACCACATATCACAGTCACTGTACACGTTTCCTTAATAAAGTAGCTATCAGCAAAGTCAGAGCTGGGGGGGTGGTGCCAAAGCCTCGAATCTCCTTGGGTAAGCTTGGCACACCTGTATCTGTGCAGATCCTGATCCTCTCAAGCTTTGTCAGGTTGGATGGGGAGCGTCGCTGCACAGCTGTTTTCAGGTCTCTCCAGAGATGTTAGATCGGGTTCAAGTCCGGGCTCTGTTTGGGCCACTCAAGGACATTCAGGGACTTGTCCCGAAACCAGTTCTATGTTCTCTTAGCTGTGTGCTTAGGGTGTTTTCCTGTTGGAAGGTGAACCTTCGCCCCAGTCTGAGGTCCTGAGCACTCTGGAGCAGGTTTTCATCAAGGATCTCTCTGTACTTTGCTCCATTCATCTTTCCATCGAACCTGACTAGTTTTGGCAACTCCAAGCTGGCTGCAGAGATGGTTGTCCTTCTAGAAGGTTCTCCCATCTCCACAGAGGAAACCTGGGGCTCTGTCAGAGTGACCATCAGGTTCTTGGTCACCTCCCTGACCATGGCCCTTCATCCCCGATGGCTCAGTTTGGCTGGGTGGCCAGCTCTAGGAAGGGTCTTGGTGGTTCCAAATGTCTTCCATTTCAGAATGATGGTGACCACTGTGTACTTGGGGACCTTCAATGCTGCAGAAATGTTCTGGTACCCTTTCCCAGATCTGTGCCTCGACACAATCCTGTCTCAGAGCTCTATGGACAATTACTTTGACCTCATGGCTTGGTTTTTGCTCTGACATCCACTGTCAACTGTGGGACTTTATATAGACAGGTGTGTGCCTTTCCAAATCATGTTCAATCAATTTAATTTACTACAGGTGGACTCCAATCAAGTTGTAGAAACATCTCAAGGATGATCAATGGGAACAGGATGCACCTGAGCTCAATGTTGAGTCTCATTGCAAAGGGTCTGAATACTTATGTAAATAAGTTATTTCATTTTTATTTATTTTTTAATTTGCACACACATACAAAAAAAAATTTCTTTCGCTTTGTCATTATGGGGTATTGTGTGTAGATTGATGGGGGAGGGGGGAATTATTTAATACATTTTAGAATAAGGCTATAACATAACAAAATTTGAAAAAAGGGAAGTGATCTGAACACCTACCGAATGAACTGTATTTCACATAATACACAGGTTACATGGGTCTTCTCAGTGTTATAAGGTGATATTGTATTACAGGATAAACACATGTCCATTTAAAGTAGAGTGAAAAGAACCACATTCAGGGTGAGGGTCAGAATATCATCTTAATGGCAGAAATGTACCGGTAGGTCTCTGCTCTGCTCTCTAGATTTTTCAAAGTGCAGAGATTGGCCAATCCTTTATGCAGCTTGATAATATGCTAGAAAGCCTTGGTGAAAGGGGGAGAGGAGGAGATGGAGGAGAGGATGAAAGGAGGAAGGATGACAGGAATAATTGTGTCCTTAAAAGCTGTGGGGTTTGTGTTGGGAGGTGAGAGGTGAGGTGTTTCAACGCCTCCATCAGCCCAAGGGAGGTTAGATGTCACATAGATGTTTGACAAGTGAATGAGAGGAGAAGAAACTAGCCTACATCAAAACATGCTTTTAGACAGACTGAGGTACAATGTCATTTTACATTGAAGCAAGTCTCTCCTCAGCCAATGTGAGTTTACATTGAAGCAAGTTTCTCCTCAGCCAATGTGATTTTACATTGAAGCAAGTTTCTCCCAAGCCAATGTGATTTTCCATTGAACCAAGTTTCTCCTCAGCCAATGTGATTTTTCATTGAAGCAAGTTTCTCCTCAGCCAATGTAAGTACAGACTTTTTGACAAACCAAACCAAACTAAAAACCCTGCTGACAAGGCAACAGTCAGATGTGTGTGTAAGGCAACAGTCAGGTGTGTGTGAGGCAACAGTCAGGTGTGTGTGAGGCAACAGTCAGATCTGTGTGTGAGGCAACAGTCCGTTGTTTGTGAGGCAACAGTCAGGTGTGTGTGAGGCAACAGTCAGGTGTGTGTGAGGCAACAGTCCGTTGTTTGTGAGGCAACAGTCAGGTGTGTGTGAGGCAACAGTCAGGTGTGTGTGAGGCAACAGTCAGGTGTTTGTGAGGCAACAGTCAGGTGTGTGTGAGGCAACAGTCAGGTGTTTGTGAGGCAACAGTCAGGTGTGTGTGAGGCAACAGTCAGGTGTGTGTGAGGCAACAGTCAGGTGTGTGTGAGGCAACAGTCAGGTGTGTGTGAGGCAACAGTCAGATCTGTGTGTGAGGCAACAGTCCGTTGTTTGTGAGGCAACAGTCAGGTGTTTGTGAGGCAACAGTCAGGTGTGTGTGAGGCAACAGTCAGGTGTGTGTGAGGCAACAGTCAGGTGTGTGTGAGGCAACAGTCAGGTGTGTGTGAGGCAACAGTCAGGTGTTTGTGAGGCAACAGTCAGGTGTGTGTGAGGCAACAGTCAGGTGTTTGTGAGGCAACAGTCAGGTGTTTGTGAGGCAACAGTCAGGTGTGTGTGAGGCAACAGTCAGGTGTGTGTGAGGCAACAGTCAGGTGTGTGTGAGGCAACAGTCAGGTGTGTGTGAGGCAACAGTCAGGTGTGTGTGAGGCAACAGTCAGGTGTTTGTGAGGCAACAGTCAGTTGGAAGACATCCAGAACCGTTTTAGACGGAAATCCGCTTCATTGCTTGTCACCGTCAATCAGCCCAACCCCCATCCACCTAGCGCGCGCACACACACACACACACACACACACACACACACACACACACACACACACACACACACACACACACACACACACACACACACACACACACACACACACACACACACACACACACACACACACACACACACACACACACACACACAGGCTTGTCACTCAGCTATGGCCTGTGTTCGTCGACTAGAGGTGTGTCTGTTTGAGTGGATATAGAAGACACACAGGATTGATGTGATCTTACAAGCCATCAGGTTGAGCACAGCTTTCTCAAACATGACCTGAAGTGTGCCGGCCCCGAGCAAATGCTGCTGTCACCTCGGCCAACCATGGCTGTCGTCTCCCTTAACAGCCAATGAGTGGTGACAGCCGCTGCGTTTCCAAAACAAATCAGGGCTGCGCATGGTAACACTACGCGTCCCGCCAATTCAGCACTCACCAAGACGAGAGCAAGAGCGTAAAACACTAATGCTCTGACTAATGTGTGTGTGTGTGTGTGTGTGTGTGTGTGTGTGTGTGTGTGTGTGTGTGTGTGTGTGTGTGTGTGTGTGTGTGTGTGTGTGTGTGTGTGTGTGTGTGTGTGTGTGTGTGTGTGTGTGTGTGTGTGTGTGTGTGTGTGTGTTGACCTGCGTGTTGTGTTGGCATTTGTGTCTGCGAGTGCAGTTTACATAGCTGTTTTCTTTCAATTTGAAGCGTAATTTAACATGTCTCTGTAACCCCCCCCCCCCCACACACACACACTCCCCCACCCCAGTCTCCAGCATGTTGTTGTGCGCGATTGGGTTATACTTCCTATAATGTAAACCACTTAACTTCCTACCCAGCAAAATGTTTGTCTTGTGTTTTGAGGGGAGCCTTTGTCTCTTGTGTTTGTGTGTGCGCACGCGTGTGTGTGCGTGTGCATGTTGTGTGTGTGTGTTACTCTTCATTAACCAGTTTGCACTGTCTGTAAGTGCATCAGCATGGCAATGCACTCCTCTCCCTTTGTTCTCTTCAATCCTCTCTCTCCTCCTCCCCTTCCTCTCTCCTCTCTCTCCCTCCCTCTTTCTCTCTCCTCCTCTCTCTTCCTCCCTCCTCCTTTCTCTCTCTCCAGTGTGTGTTCCGTCTGTCTTTAACCTGTGAATAGTCAAAGGGAACACAGGGCTCTATCGACTTCTCATCTAATCCTTACCTATTGATTACCACCCTAGTAGGAAGGTCTTCCATACCCATAAAGAGGTATTTCCTAGTAACAAAGGGCATTAACTGAATGAAATGATATACAGCACATACACAGTAAAGCAGTTCCGCTTAGATCTCTGTTTTGTTGAAGAGTTGTGTGTAATCACTGTAGGTCAGTTACTGGGGTGATGGGGAGGAAAGAAGCCCCATGGTGGAGCTAGTATAGCCTGTTCACCCCATAGAGAAACCAGGACTGGCGTGCTCACACACACACACACACACACACACACACACACACACACACACACACACACACACACACACACACACACACACACACACACACACACACACACACACACACACACACACACACACACACACACACACACACACACAGCCTCTGGTCTTTTTTAAACTAGTTTTTCTATTGATGTTGTTTGTACATCAGGAGCATTATTATAATATCCAGTATTTATCATGGTCCTCTGCTTAAGGGGAAGATACAGAACTAGTTTTAGGAGCGTTATTTTCGCTAGCTGTTTTTTTTGTGTGTTGCTTTGAATCGGGTATTTCGAGGCAATTCAGGGCATGTATTATGCTTTGTGATTATTAGTAATAATGATAAATTGGCCATCAGCATTGCTCATCTCATACTTCCAAGCTCTGTCAATGTGCTACTGTAACATTCTGGGAAACTGTACTGGATGGTGGACTGCTCATAACCTCCCTCATAACCTCCCTCCTTCCCATTCTCCCTCCCAGTCAGCTAACCCAATGAAAGATTAACACTAAACTTTCTCTCCCTCCTTCCCTCTCTCCCCCTCAGACTGTCCAGGAGAGGCTAACAGGTCAGCTAACCCAATGAACAGCAACAGGAAAGAGGACATGGAGATTTCGTCCCACTACCGGCAGCTCCTGCGGGAGCTCAACGAGCAGCGGCAGCATGGCATTCTGTGTGACGCCTGTGTCATTGTGGAGGGGAAGATCTTCAAGGCCCACAAGAACGTCCTCCTGGGATCTTCACGTTACTTCAAGACCCTCTACTGCCAGGTGGGTGGAGGGGAATACACAGGTCTGGGGAGAGGTTTGAGTCCGTTGGTGCTGGAGGACTGGACGTTGGCCTAAATCCCAGATCACATCTCAGTGCTGCTGTCCCATTTGCTTGCTCTATAGGGGCTTAATTGATGATTGGTTGATTGAAAAATGTATTATCCTCATTTAATTTAAAGCACTTTGGAGTTTGTGAAGAACACTTTGTACAGTAAGGAAAGAGTAAATCATTAATACCGTTATTATTCATCATTCAGGTGAAGAAAGGGGCGGAGACACATCACCAAACAACCGTCACTCACCTGGACATCGTCACAGCGACAGGCTTCAAAGCCATCCTGGACTTCATGTACTCTGCCCACCTGGCGCTGACCAGTAAAAACGTCATTGAGGTGATGTCAGCTGCCAGTTACTTACAGATGACCGACATCGTCCAGGCCTGCCACGGCTTCATCAAGGCCGCGCTGGACATCAGTATCCGCTCCGAGCTGGCCGACGAACTGGTCGACTTCGAGATGGGGGCTGTCGCGGCCGCTGGGATATGTGGGGGAGGTATAGGGGGAGGTGGGGGAGGTATAGGGGGAGAAAGAGGAGGAGGAGGGTTAGGAGGGGCGGCGTCAGAAGCCCTGGTGTCCATCATATCAGGAGGAAGCTCCTCGCCATGGCTGGAGAGGCGTACGAGTCCGGCCAACTCTTCTGGTGACTCAGCCATCGCCAGCTGC
The DNA here is from genome assembly GCF_045679555.1 of Salvelinus alpinus. Taxonomy (NCBI): domain Eukaryota; kingdom Metazoa; phylum Chordata; class Actinopteri; order Salmoniformes; family Salmonidae; genus Salvelinus; species Salvelinus alpinus. Next base: position 37,959,073 of record NC_092102.1, on the reverse strand, counting down.
CATGAGGGTAGTGGCAGTACGTACGGTAAAGAGGACCAGGAGACACCCAAGAGCCATGAGAGCCAGGAAGACGGTGGCCACGACTCCCAGCACGCCTGGCCACACGACTACCGCCCCGTCACTGTCAAAGAAGAACAAGTCTCACCCTCCTCCACTTCTCACCCCCGGGAGAGGCTCAGAGTGGGTGCAGGGGTACAGGGGGTGCAGGGGGGAGGAGGGTTGGGGGGAGGAGGTGACAGGGCATGGCAGCCCTCTGGGTCGGGGAGGAGGAAGAACAGGAAGAACAAGGACACAGTCAGACATATTACCCAGCAGACCGAGCTGGACAGAGACAGCAGGCCGGGCTCTCCGCTGCCCCCTGTGATGGGCGTGACTCGTTGGAGCTACAATGGACAGGACATCCCAGGTAGGAGACACTTACCCTGGGTTCCTGGGTACAGGACAAGGGAGGGCAGAATGTGCTATGCTTTGGTTGTATCTACTTAACACATATTTGATAACATGATTATCTTATATCATTTGGAAAGGTAAAAGCACATTTCCATATTTGGATAGTACATATGAATTGTCTTACATAACAAACCTCTTCCCTGTGTGTGTGTGTGTGTGTGTGTGTGTGTGTGTGTGTGTGTGTGTGTGTGTGTGTGTGTGTGTGTGTGTGTGTGTGTGTGTGTGTGTGTGTGTGTGTGTGTGTGTGTGTGTGCGTGCGTGCGTGCGTGCGTGCGTGCGTGCGTGCGTGCGTGCGTGCGTGCGTGCGTGCGTGCGTGCGTGCGTGCGTGCGTGCGTGCGTGTGTGGATAGGTAGATCATTAAGTGGTTATAAAGTGAGGGGAAGCTAATCCTGGGTGCATTAAGGGAGTTGGCTGTGAAATGGGCACACGCATGGTAGCAGCTAAAGAAAACAGGATAATTGCATTGACCCGAGTCTGCGCACGGATTATCCATGCGTCCTCGCCATCTAGACTCCTCCCCCTCTCTCTGGGGTTTAGGGAAGGACCTCTCTGAAGAGGGCGTGAGGAAGGGGAGGGAGAGGGATGATGAGAGGGGGAGAGAGGAAGGAGGGAGAGTCGGGTGAGGTGGAGAAGGGGGGAAGGGAGGGAGGGAGGGAGGGAGGGAGGGAGGGAGGGAGGGAGGGAGGGAGGGAGGGAGGGAGGGATTCATATAGGCTTAATATTCGTTTACCTACTTAACTCTAAATTGTCTTGAAGTCTGGGACACATAATGATCTTTGGCACAACGGACAAGTAAAGCAAACTAACACGCACGCACGCACGCACGCACGCACGCACGCACGCACGCACGCACGCACGCACGCACGCACGCACGCACGCACACACACACACACACACACACACACACACACACACACACACACACACACACACACACACACACACACACACACACACACACACACACACACACACACACACACACACACACACACACACACACACACACAGACAGACAGACACACAGTTTTGGTTGAACCATAGTAGGTTTACAGGGTTGGCATTACCCAGGAAACGTTCTCTCAGCCTTGACTAAAGGTTACAGGAAATCTCTTGTTGCCGGTGATGTATTTTGGCAGAGTTTGGCACTAGTGCAGCCAAACACTGGCATTTACCTATCAGTGGTATTTTGCCTATCCCATTTTGTGAAAGGTTTTCAGTACAGTAGATCAGGCTGTCAGTAACTGAAATGCTGTTTCCCCTGGCAGAGCTGTTCTTTAGGTTTGTGAGAGTACTGGTTTAGTTGAAATCTTGTGTGCAGTAATGGGGTGTTGTCTTTCAGGGGATTGAAAGTATTGGTATTGTGTCGTCTGACCATGGGGTTTTTGCAGTGTGGGTTTAGTGGGCGTATAATTGGTAGGATAGTGTGTTTGAGGATGGGGTTTGGGGTTGTTTGTTTGTGTGTGTGTGTGTGTGGGTGTGTGTGTGTGTGTGTCTGTTTGTGGAGACACGCTCCTGTCCCGTTGGTTTCTGTGACGTCTTCTGGTAAGGATAAGAGGGAGAAGGGCACCTCCACTCTGAGATTAGCTTAATTGCTTCATTCTTTATTGATGGAATAATGCCTAAACACTCTCTCCCCCTCTCTCTCTCTCTTTCTCTCTCCCCTTCTCTCCCTCTCTCTGTCTGTGTGTCTGTCTGTCTCTCTTTCCCCTCCTCCTTTTTAATAATGCATCTCCGTAGACACTAGCTCTTCCCCAGGCTGAGCTGTTTTAAGATGCCTCCTCTGAGTGGATGTTTGAGTGGAATAGAAATGCCCTCAGACACATAGAGTTAAAACTATATTTTGGTATTTGCTTCATTAGTCCATTGTTGATACAGTCCCGAAATGTTTTGCATGTCAGCAATCAAGTTTTCAAGATGTATCATTTTCGAAATACAGAAATCTGGCCCATATTATGCAAAACGCATCTATATTTTGAAAGTTACATGTCCTGAAAACTTGATTGGTGACATGCAAAACATTTTGAGACTATATCAGCAATACACTACTGGTGCCTCCAAACAGTAGTGACAGTGCCTTGACATGGGAATATATATGTTTTAGCTATGTAGTAACTATGCTATGCAGTAACTATGCTATGCAGTAACTATGCTATGCAGTAACTATGCTATGTAGTAACTATGCTATGCAGTAACTATGTTATGTAGTAACTATGCTATGCAGTAATTATGCTATGCAGTAACATAACTATGCATAACAGTTACATAACTATGCTATGCAGTAACTATGCTATGTAGTAACTATGCTATGTAGTAACTATGCTATGCAGTAACTATGCTATGTAGTAACTATGCTATGTAGTAACTATGCTATGTAGTAACTATGCTATGCAGTAACTATGCTATGCAGTAACTATGCTATGCAGTAACTATGCTATGTAGTAACTATGCTATGCAGTAACTATGATATGCAGTAACTAGGCTATGCAGTAACAATCCTATGCAGTAACTATGCTATGCAGTAACTATCCTATGCAGTAACTATGCTATGCAGTAACTATGCTATGCAGTAACTATGCTATGCAGTAACTATGCTATGCAGTAACTATGCTATGCAGTAACTATGCTATGCAGTAACTATGCTATGTAGTAATTATGCTATGCAGTAACATAACGATGCATAACAGTTACATAACTATGCTATGCAGTAACTATGCTATGCAGTAACTATGCTATGCAGTAATTATGCTATGCAGTAACATAACTATGCATAACAGTTACATAACTATGCTATGCAGTAGCTATGCTATGTAGTAACTATGCTATGTAGTAACTATGCTATGCAGTAACTATGCTATGCAATAACTATGCTATGCAGTAACTATGCTATGCATAACTATGCTATGCAGTAACTATGCTATGCAGTAACTATGCTATGCAGTAACTATGCTATGCAGTAACTATGCTATGTAGTAACTATGCTATGCAGTAACTATGCTATGTAGTAACTATGCTATGCAGTAACTATGCTATGCAGTAACTATGCTATGCAGTAACTATGCTATGCAGTAACTATGCTATGCAGTAACTATGTTATGTAGTAACTATGCTATGTAGTAACTATGCTATGCAGTAACTATGCTATGCAGTAACTATGCTATGCAGTAACTATCCTATGCAGTAACTATGCTATGCAGTAACTATCCTATGCAGTAACTATGCTATGCAGTAACTATGCTATGCAGTAACTATGCTATGCAGTAACATAACTATGCATAACAGTTACATAACTATGCTATGCAGTAACTATGCTATGCAGTAACTATGCTATGCAATAACTATGCTATGCAGTAACTATGCTATGCAGTAATTATGCTATGCAGTAACATAACTATGCATAACAGTTACATAACTATGCTATGCAGTAACTATGCTATGCAGTAACTATGCTATGCAGTAACTATGCTATGCAGTAACTATCCTATGCAGTAACTATGCTATGCAGTAACTATGCTATGCAGTAACTATGCTATGCAGTAACTATGCTATGCAGTAACTATGCTATGCAGTAACATAACTATGCATAACAGTTACATAACTATGCTATGCAGTAACTATGCTATGCAGTAACTATGCTATGCAATAACTATGCTATGCAGTAACTATGCTATGCAGTAATTATGCTATGCACTAACATAACTATGCATAACAGTTACACAACTATGCTATGCAGTAACTATGCTATGCAGTAACTATGCTATGCAATAACTATGCTATGCAGTAACTATGCTATGCAGTAACTATGCTATGCAGTAATTATGCTATGCAGTAACATAACTATGCATAACAGTTACATAACTATCCTATGCAGTAACTATGCTATGCAGTAACTATGCTATGCAGTAACTATGCTATGCAGTAACTATGCTATGCAGTAACTATGCTATGCAGTAACATAACTATGCATAACAGTTACATAACTATGCTATGCAGTAACTATGCTATGCAGTAACTATGCTATGCAATAACTATGCTATGCAGTAACTATGCTATGCAGTAATTAT
>NC_092102.1:37409558-37599558 GCF_045679555.1 Salvelinus alpinus | reverse complement strand
GATGCTTCTGCGGATGATGATGGTGATGATGATGAAGACTATGACTCAGACCTAGAGCTGAGAACACCTTGAGAGGAAGTGTTTCTCCGGAAACTCAGAACAGCAGAAATGCAAAAGCAGAGAGCCAAGATGTGAGAGAGCTGCATTCAGCTGCAGTGTAACAGAACAACCACAGCTACAAGTCAGGGCTTCCTCTACGAGCTTCCTCTGACAAACAAGACCAGAGCTAGAACTCAACACAACTCAGGATGACGTACAGAGCTTATGATTCTTTTCAACCTTTATTTAACTAGGCAAGTCAGTTAAGAACAAATTCTTATTTACAATGACGGCCTACCCCGGCCAAACCCGGACGATTGTACTGGGCCAATTGTACACCACCCTATGGGACTCCCAATCACAGCCAGTTATGATACTGCCTGGATTCAAACCAGGGACTGTAGTGACATCTCTTGCACTGAGATGCAGTGCCTTAGACCGCTGCGCCGCTCAGGAGCCCAGATGATGCATGATGCATTGCCTATGAGCCCTGTTGAACGTTCTTATAGCTCCCTATATAGTTCATGTAGGTCAGAAAATGGCTTCATATTTGCAGGTGTTATCCTGTGATGTCCAAAGCCCTCTGATGATCTAAATGTACCTGTGGTGTTGCCTGTCAATGACCACTATGAAACAGCAGGAGGCAGGGGAGAGTTGACAGGGAGTGACGGGTGTAAATTCCAGCGGTATAGTAGTCACTTCACTGACAGTCTTCTCCATTCAAAACAATTCTGTCAGTCACTTTTGCCCGGACCTTGAAAGTGAAGCTGTATTAGTTTAGGTCAATGGGAATTAACTGTGAGACATAAAGGTCTGAATGTTAACTTGTGATCCCTGTGAGTAACTGGAAAACCCTTTTAACATCATCAGCATTCTTGTTTTTTATTTTATTTTTTATTTCACCTTTATTTAACCAGGTAGGCTAGTTGAGAACAAGTTCTCATTTACAACTGTGACCTGGCCAAGATAAAGGAAAGCAGTGCAACACAAACAACAACACAGAGTTACACATAAACAAACATACAGTCAATAATACAGTAGAAAAAAAGTCTATATACAGTGTGTGCAAATGAGGTAAGATAAGGGAGATAAGACAATAAATAGGCCATGGTGGCGAAGTAATTACAATATAGGAATTAAACACCGGAATGATAGTTGTGCAGAAGATGAATGTGCAAGTAGAGATACTGGGGTGCAAAGGAGCAAGTAAAAAATAAATAATTATGTATGGGGACGAGGGTAGTTGGATGGGCTATTTACAGATGGGCTATGTACAGGTGCAGTGATCTGTGAGCTGCTCTGACAGCTGGTGCTTAAAGTTAGTGAGGGAGATATGAGTCTCCAGCTTCAGTGATTTTTGCAGTTCGTTCCAGTCATTGGCAGCAGAGAACTGGAAGGAAAGGTGGCCAAAGGAGGAATTAGAATTGGTGACCAGTGAAATATACCTGCTGGAGTGTGTGCTACAGGTGGGTGCTGCTCTGGTGACCAGTGAGCTGAGATAAGGCGGGGCTTTACCTAGCAAAGACTTGTAGATAATCTGGAGCCAGTGGGTTTGAGGACGAATATGAAGCGAGGGCCAGCCAGCGAGAGCATACAGGTCGCAGTGGTGGGTAATATATGGGGCTTTGGTGACAAAACGGATTGAATTGTGATAGACTGCATCCAATTTGTTGAGTAGAGTGTTGGAGGCTATTTTGTAAATGACATCGCCGAAGTCGAGGATCGGTCGGATGTCAGTTTTATGAGGGTATGTTTGGCAGCATGAGTGAAGGATGCTTTGTTGCGAAATAGGAAGCCGATTCTAGATTTAGTTTTGGATTGGAGATGCTTAATGTGAGTCTGGAAGGAGAGTTTACAGTCTAACCAGACACATAGGTATTTGTAGTTGTCCACATTTTCTATGTCAGAACCATCCACAGTAGTGATGCTGGACGGGCGGGCAGGTGTGGGCAGCGATCGGTTGAAGAGCATGCATTTAGTTTTACTTGCATTTAAGAGCAGTTGGAGGCCACAGAAGGAGAGTTATATGGCATTGAAGCTCGTCTGGAGCTTAGTTAACACAGTGTCCAAAGAAGGGCAAGAAGTATACAGAATGGTGTCGTCTGCGTAGAGGTGGAGCAGAAAATCACCAGCAGCAAGAGCGACATCATTGATATATACAGAGAAGAGAGTCGGCCCGAGATTTGAACCCTGTGGCACCCCCATAGAGACTGCCAGAGGTCCAGCTGATTTGTAGGGGTTATTTTGCAGCTCTTTCAGAACATCAGCTATCTGGATTTGGGTGGAGGAGAAATGGGGGAGGCTTGGGCGAGTTGCTGTGGGGGGTGCAGAGCTGTTGACCGGGGTAGGGGTAGCCAGGTGGAAAGCATGGCCAGGCGTAGAAAAATACTTATTGAAATTCTCAATTATAGTGGATTTATCGATGGTGACAGTGTTTCCTAGTCTCAGTGCAGTGGGCAGCTGGGAGGAGGTGCTCTTATTCTCCATGGACTTTACAGTGTCCCAGAACTTTTTGGAGTTTGTGCTACAGGATGCACATTTCTGTTAGAAAAAGCTAGCCTTAGCTTTCCTAACTGCCTGTGTATATTGGTTTCAAACTTCCCTGAAATGTTGCATATCGCGGGGGGCTATTCGATGCTAATGCAGTACGCCACATAATGTTTTCGTGCTGATCGAGGGCAGTCAGGTCTGGAGTGAACCAAGGGCTATATCTGTTCCTGGTTCAAAATGTTTTGAATGGTGCATGTATATTTAAGATTGTGGGGAAGGCACTTTTAGAGAATAACCAGGAATCCTCTACTAATGGGATGAGATCAATATCTTTCCAGGATACCCGGGCCAGGTCTATTAGAAAGGCCTGCTTGCTGAAGTGTTTTAGGGAGCGTTTGACAGTGATGAGGGGTGGTCGTTTGACCGCAGACCCATTACGGATGAAGGCAATAAGGTAGTGATCGCTGAGATCTTGGTTGAAGACAGCAGAGGTGTAATTTGGAGGGCAAATTGGTTAGGATGATATCTATGAGGGTGCCCGTGTTTACGGATTTGGGGGTCAGCATTCTTGTTCTTTTATAGAGCAGGATTATCAATGTTTCTGTTAGGCTCTGTGATTCAGGCCCATCTCCACCACCCCACCCTGCTGGCTCCCACATCCCAGCCACACAGCCTCTGAAGCAGCCACTTTTCCTATGCCACTGCCCTGCCCCTGTTGTTATCCTTTAATGGTTTCTGCAAACTCCCCAAAGCCTCTTTTCCCTCTCCTCTCCCTTTGGGATTAAGGGGCCAAACGCCCTGCAACGCAATTTCCCTAATTGGAGATGTGTAGGCTACCCTGTCCTCTCTCACTCTGTCATCACATCAACACACATCAGACTAAGTGATTATTGTAGCAGAACGTCTGTCTGTCTGTCTGTCTGTCTGTCTGTCTGTCTGTCTGTCTGTCTGTCTGTCTGTCTGTCTGTCTGTCTGTCTGTCTGTCTGTCTGTCTGTCTGTCTGTCTGTCTGTCTGTCTGTCTGTCTGTCTGTCTGTCTGTCTGTCTGTCTGTCTGTCTGTCAGTCAGTCTGTCTGTCTGTCTGTTGTGGGACCCACAACCCCTGGATTTCCCCTGCTCTACCAACTGATCTACATGGGACCAAGATATGGGAGAGAGAGAGAGAGAGAGAGAGAGTGGGAGAGAGAGAGAGAGAGAGAGAGAGAGAGAGAGAGAGAGAGAGAGAGAGAGAGAGAGAGAGAGAGAGAGAGAGAGAGAGAGAGAGAGAGAGAGAGAGAGAGAGAGAGAGAGAGGGAGAGAGAGGGAGAGAGAGGGAGAGAGAGGGAGAGAGAGGGAGAGCGAGCGAGAGAGAGAGAGAGAGAGAGAGAGAGAGAGAGAGAGAGAGAGAGAGAGAGAGAGAGAGAGAGAGAGAGAGAGAGAGAGAGAGAGAGAGGGAGAGAGAGCAAGAGAGAGAGAGAGAGAGAGGGAGGGAGAGAGAAAGAGAGAGACAGACAGAGAGAGAGAGGGAGAGAGAGGGAAAGAGTGAAAAAGAGGGAGAGAAAGAGAGAGAGAGAGAGAGAGAGAGAGAGAGAGAGAGAGAGAGAGAGAGAGAGAGAGAGAGAGACAGAGAGAGAGAGGGAAAGAGTGAAAAATAGGGAGAGAGAGAGGGAGGGAGAGAGAGAGAAAGAGAGACAGAGAGAGAGCGTGAAAAATGGAGGGGAAGGAGAGATGGAGAGATGAGGGGGGAGAGAGAGGGAGGTCATTGGCAGCTGTTCCCCCGTCTTTGTCAGTTTCTTGTAAAATATTAAATGGAGCAACGCAGGTATCATATCAGCTTCCCCACGAGAGCGTTCATCTGAACAACATAAAACACAGTAGGCTTGGGTGATATACCGTACACCGGGTATTTCAAAATACTGGCGGTATGATTTTCAATACTCTAAGGGCCTGCAGAGGTACGTGCTACACCACTGATTATAACTGTAGGTTAAGTATAACTATAAGAAATCTAAAATGTGTCAAATAAATGATATCCAGTTCAGGCCTCCAGCTATGCATTTGGTTTGCTAACTTGCTAGCTAAGTGGCTAGTTGTCAAGACCAAGCTTCTTGGTTACAGCAGAGACATTAAATCCCCTCCTGGATCAACATCCCTGCTACCTATATTTATTTTTTATTTTTTTAAATAGCGTCCCATTTTTATACCCAGGTATGGTACAGAAACGGTATGACCGCCTAACCCTACAACACACAGCATCTCACTATGTTATCCACATACTAAATACACACTATGTACGTTCCCACTGATCTTGCTAAAGGATTGTTCTGTCGTCAGATAGAGAAGGAAACCGTTCTGTGTTCTGGTGGATTTCACATGTTACAGGACATGTGGATATACTGTAGGTTACTGGGCATCCTGTCCTATACTGTACTGTAATCCGGCTTTCGTTTCAGTAAATGTTTGAACATTTGATTTATATTTAGTTTTAACAATGATTATAATTAGGAGGAGGAGGTGCTGAGGAGGTGCTGAAGTGTTTTAGGGAGCGTTTGACAGTGATGAGGGGTGGTCGTTTGACCGCAGACCCATTACGGATGAAGGCAATAAGGTAGTGATCGCTGAGATCTTGGTTGAAGACAGCAGAGGTGTAATTTGGAGGGCAAATTGGTTAGGATGATATCTATGAGGGTGCCCGTGTTTACGGATTTGGGGGTCAGCATTCTTGTTCTTTTATAGAGCAGGATTATCAATGTTTCTGTTAGGCTCTGTGATTCAGGCCCATCTCCACCACCCCACCCTGCTGACTCCCACATCCCAGCCACACAGCCTCTGAAGCAGCCACTTTCCCTATGCCACTGCCCTGCCCCTGTTGTTATCCTTTAATGGTTTCTGCAAACTCCCCAAAGCCTCTTTTCCCTCTCCTCTCCCTTTGGGATTAAGGGGCCAAACGCCCTGCAACGCAATTTCCCTAATTGGAGATGTGTAGGCTACCCTGTCCTCTCTCACTCTGTCATCACATCAACACACATCAGACTAAGTGATTATTGTAGCAGAACGTCTGTCTGTCTGTCTGTCTGTCTGTCTGTCTGTCTGTCTGTCTGTCTGTCTGTCTGTCTGTCTGTCTGTCTGTCTGTCTGTCTGTCTGTCTGTCTGTCTGTCTGTCTGTCTGTCTGTCTGTCTGTCTGTCTGTCTGTCTGTCTGTCTGTCTGTCTGTCTGTGTGTGTGTGTGTGTGTGTGTGTGTGTGTGTGTGTGTGTGTGTGTGTGTGTGTGTGTGTGTGTGTGTGTGTGTGTGTGTGTGTGTATGTGTGTGTTCAGTCCCTCAGAGTGAAAGCAGAACTGCAACCTGGTTCATCCTTAAATGCTTGACCTCTAAATCAATCTGTCATCACAGTATTTGGAGATTGGTCAGTGACTCGCACAAAATCTATGACAGATCAACAGAAGACAGGGGAGGGAGAGATGGGGGAGAACGAGAGAGGGGGAGAGAAAGAGGGAGAGGGAAAGAGGAGAGGGAAAGAGGAGGGGGAGGGGAGCACATATAGAAGCCTGGAAACATCACAACACAGTGAGCTGAGTTCATCAGAGGCCCCCAGCAGCACATTACACATTACAGCAGAGGAGAAATCACATTATGTCCTCCGCAATCTCTGGCCCTGCGGGACACCAACATACATCAAACACAGAGAGACCAAGGAAGAGGGGAGGGAGGTAGAGAGAGAGAGGGAGAGAGATAGAGGAAGAGAGAGAGAGGGGGGGGGTGGGAGAGAGAAAGAGAGAGAGAGAGAGAGGGAGAGAGAGAGAGAGAGAGAGAGAGAGAGAGAGAGAGAGAGAGAGAGAGAGAGAGAGAGAGAGAGAGAGAGAGAGAGAGAGAGAGAGAGAGAGAGAGAGAGAGAGAGAGGGAGACAGACAGACAGACAGACAGACAGACAGACAGACAGACAGACAGACAGACAGACAGACAGACAGACAGACAGACAGACAGACAGACAGACAGACAGACAGACAGACAGACACTTTTGGTCTTTCTTTAATGATTCATCCTCATTTCATTAAAACCTCACCACCATATATCTGAATATCTGGGTGGCTTAACCCGTGACATTTCAACTGACGGCTGCCACATCATTCTCTGAGCCACAGTATAAACACACACACACACACACACACACACACACACACACACACACACACACACACACACACACACACACACACACACACACACACACACACACACACACACACACACACACACACACACACACACACACAGAGAGCTCAGAGACAGGATTGTGATCTGGGGAAGGATACCAAAACATGTCTGCTAGAGGTCGACCGATTATGATACCGATTATTGGAGGACCCCCAAAAAAGCCGATACCGATTAATATGCCGATTTTTATATATATATTTGTAATAATGACAATTACAACAATACTGAATGAACACTTATTTTAACTTAATATAATACATCAATAAAAATCTATTTAGTCTCAAATAAATAATGAAACACGTTCAATTTGGTTTAAATAATGCAAAAACAAAGTGTTGGAGAAGAAAGTAAAAGTGCAATATGTGCCATGTAAGAAAGCTAACGTTTAAGTTCCTTGCTCAGAACATGAGAACATAGGAAAGCTGGTGGTTCCTTTTAACATGAGTCGTCAATATTCCCAGGTAAGAAGTTTTAAGTTGTAGTTATTATAGGACTATTTCTCTATACCATTTGTATTTCATATACCTTTGACTATTGGATGTTCTAATAGGTACTTTAGTATTGCCAGCCTAATCTCGGGAGTTGATAGGCTTGAAGTCATAAACAGCGCAATACTTGAAGCACAGCGAAGAGCTGCTGACAAACACAGTAAAGTGTCCTGTTTGAATGAATGCTTACGAGCCTGCTGCTGCCTACCACCGCTCAGTCAGACTGCTCTATCAAATATCAAATCATAGACTTAATTATAATATAATAACACACAGAAATATGAGCCTTAGGTCATTAATATGGTAAACCCTCATTTCGAAAACAAGACGTTTATTCTTTCAGTGAAATTCGTATTTTATCTAACGGGTGGCATCCCCAAGTCTAAATATTGCTGCTACATTGCACAACCTTCAATGTTATGTCATAATTATGTACAATTCTGGCAAATTAATTACGGTCTTTGTTAGGAAGAAATGGTCTTCACACAATTCGCAACGAGCCATGCAGCCCAAACTGCTGCATATACCCTGACTCTGCTTGCACAGAACGCAAGAGAAGTGACACAATTTCCCAAGTAAAAAAAAAATCGTATTGATTTTAAGAAAGGCATTGATGTTTATGGTTAGGTACACATTGGTGCAACGGCAGTGCTTTTTTCACTAATGCACTTGTTAAATCATCACCTGTTTGGCGAAGTAGGCTGTGATTCGATGATAAATTAACAGGCACCGCATCGATTATATGCAACGCAGGACAAGCTAGACAAACTAGTAATATCATTAACCATGTGTAGTTAACTAGAGATTATGTTAAGATTGATTGTTTATTATAAGATAAGTTTAATGCTAGCTAGCAACTTACCTTGGCTCCTTGCTGCACTCGTGTAATAGGTAGTCAGCCTGTAATCGGCCATAATCGGTGTCCAAAAATACTGATTACCGATTGTTATGAAAACTTGAAATCGGCCCTAATTAAAACCTTTTGGCTAGGGGGCAGTATTTTGACGTCTGGATGAAAAGCGTGCCCAAAGTAAACTGCCTGTTACTCAGGCCGAGAGGCTAGGATATGCATATAGAAAACACTCTAAAGTTTCTAAAACTGTTAAAATAATGTCTGTGAGTATAACAGAACTGATATGGCAGGTGAAAACCCTAGGACAAACCATACAACAACAAAGAAAATTCAGCCTACCACTGTTTCCAATGGCTGTCATGTTTATTATGAGGTGAAAACCTCCCAGATTGCAGTTCCTAGGGCTTCCACTAGATGTCAACAGTCTTTAGAAAGAGTTTCAGGCTTGGTTTTGGAAAAATTAGCTAGAATTTGTAGTTTTTCTAAGTGGCTTCCATTTTGGCTGTAGTGTTTTCAAGCGTGTGAATGAGAGCGCGTTCTTTGTTGTTTATCTCTGGTAAAGACAATAACGATTCTCCATCTTAAATTTTATTGTTTATTTACGTATTAGGGTACCTGAGGTTTGATTATAAACGTTGTTTGACTTGTTTGGATAAGTTTATTGCTAACGTTTGGGATTCGTTTTGTATGCATTTTGAAGGAGGGAAACTGGTGGATTATTGAATGAAGCGCGCCAGCTGAACTGAGTTTTTGGGGATATAAAGAAGGACTTTATCAAACAAAAGGACCATTTGTGATGTATCTGGGACCTTTTGGAGTGCCAACAGAAGAAGATCTTCAAAGATAAGGCATATATTATATCGCTATTTCTGACTTTCGTGGCGCACCTGCCTGGTTGGAAAATGTTCATGCTTTTGTATGCGGGGCGCTGTCCTCAGATAATCGCATGATGTGCTTTCGCCGTAAAGCCTTTTTGAAATCTGACACAGCGGCTGGATTAACAAGAAGTTAAGCTTTATTTTGAAGTATGACACTTGTTTTTTCATGAATGTTAAATATTTCTATTTCTGTCATTTGAATTTCGCGCTCTGTAATTTCACCAGATGTTGTCGAGGTGGGTCGCTAGCAGAACGCCTGCGCCAGAAAGGTTAATCGGCCATTCCGATTAATCGGTCGCCCTCTAATGTCTGCAGCATTGAAGGTCCCCAAGAACACAGTGGCCTCCATCATTCATAAATGGAAGAAGTTTGGAACCACCAAGACTCTTCCTAGAGCTGGCCGCCCAGCCAAACTGAGCAATCGGTGAAGAAGGGCCTTGGTCAGGGAGGTGACCAAGAACCCGATGGTCACTCTGACAGAGCTCTAGAGCTCCTCTGTGGAGATGGGAGAACCTTTCAAAAGGACAACCATCTCTGCAGCACTCCATGGTAGAGTGGCCAGACGAAAGCCACTCCTCAGTAAAAGGCACATGACAGCCTGTTTGTAGTTTGCCAAAAGGCACCTAAAGGACTCTCAGACCATGAGAAACAAGATTCTCTGGTCTGGTGAAACCAAGATTGAACTCTTTGACCTGAATGCCAAGCGTCACGTCTGGAAGAAACCTGGCACCATCCACATGGTGAAGCATGGTGGTGGCAGCATCATGCTGTAGGGATGTTTTTCAGCTGCAGGGACTAGGAGACTATTCAGGATTGAGGGAAAGATGAACGGAGCAAAGTACAAAAAGATCCTTGATGAAAACCTGCTCCAGAGCACTCAGGACCTCAGACTGGGGCGAAGGTTCACTTTACAACAGGACAACAACCCTAAGCACACAGCCAAGACAATGCAGGAGTGGCTTCAGGACAAGTCTCTGAATTTCCTTGAGTGGCGCAGCCAGAACCCAGATTGAACCCGATCGAACATCTCAGGAGAGACCTGAAAATAGTTGTGCAGCAATGCTCCCCATCCAACGTGACAGAACTTGAGAGGATCTGCAGAGAAGAATGGGAGAAACTCCCCAAATACTCCCCAAGCTTGTAGCATCATACCCAAGAAGACTCAAGGATGTAATTGCTGCCAAAGGTCCTTCAACAGTACTGAGTAAAGGGTCTGAATACTTACGTATTTGTGATATTTTCGTTTTTTTCTTTTCTTCTAAAAACCTGTTTTTGCTTTGTCATTATGGGGTATTGTGTGTAGACTGATGAGGAAAAAATACAAATATACAATAACGTAACAAAATGTGAAAAAATTAAAGGGGTCTGAATACTTTCTGAATGCACTGTATATATATTTCCACACTATGAATTTGGAATAATACTGTAATACTGTGAAAATTATGATAATGCTCTTTTAGAGTAATAGCTGTTTGAAAAGTCAGCCTGAAATTTCAGCCTGTTTTGGTGGGCTGGATTTTTGGCCTGCATGGTGACATCACCAGGCGGTAAATTAGTTAAAAGACCAATAACAAAGAGAGTTCCAAACCTCTCTGCCAATAACAGCTAGTTTTTCATTTTCCCCTCCCCACTCAGACCACTCCCATACAGTCCTAGCAAAATTATTGCTTGAGAAATGGCTATTTTCTAAGAAACTATTTTTGGTTTTAATAAAAAAAATAGTGTAGGGTACTTACCCAGAAATGATTTGATATTGACATAAAAACGTCTACATTGGACCTTTAACGTAGGTATGTAGTTTACAGTCAACTTGCAAATGAATGTGTTTATCCTAGTTACCTACTATGTAAATGTAATGTAGTACTAGGGGATATTTAGATAAGTAACTACTACTAGTTTGGATAAAAGCATCTGCTAAATGACATTCTTTTTTTCCTTCTTGTTGAATCATAGCCTGGTAGAAGATCTGTTTGTGTTTTATCCACCTCCTATGCAATTGGCAATGGAAGTGAAAGGAATAGATTTGGCTAAAAGTCCAAGCTGATCTGTGACCAGGCTGACACAAAGAAGAGGTTTAAGATTAAATCAAATATACCACTGCTAACGTGATATCGCCTTTCACAGTATGACAGTTGATTGATTCACTGGACAGTTTATCTCCATTTTCCACTGTAGTGTGGATGGTCCAATGCCAATGGGAGGCTGAGTAAGGCTGAAATACTTAACTGTGCAGATCCCACAGACTCACGCAAGGCGAGGGAAGGCAAGCCCCTCTCTTATAGCTTCAGCTTAATTAACCAATCTGAGTCAGAGGACAAAACAAGGATTTTTAGATTTAGCTAGCGTCATGGGATTGGGGATCTCTCTCTCTCTTGCTTGCTTATTCTCTCGTGTGCGCACTCTCTCCATCTCTCTATCTCTCCATCTCTCTCTCGCCATCTCTCTATCTCTCCATCTCTCTATCTCTCCATCTCCCTCTATCTCTCCCATCTCTCCATCTCTCTCTCTCCATCTCCCTCTATCTCTCCATCTCTCTCTCACTCCATCTCCCTCTATCTCTCCATCTCCCTCTATCTCTCCATCTCCCTCTATCTCTATATCTCTCCATCTCTCCATCTTTCCATCTCTCTATCTCTCCATCTCTCCATCTACTCTATCTCTCCATCTCTCCATCTCTCCATCTCTCCATCTCTCCATCTCTCCATCTCTCCATCTCTCCATCTCTCCATCTCTCTATCTCTCCATCTCTCTATCTCTCCATCTCTCCATCTCTCTATCTTTCTATCTCTCCATCTCTGTATCTCTCTATCTCTCCATCTCTCTATCTCTCCATCTCTCCATCTCTCTATCTCTCCATCTCTCTCTCTCCCCCTCTCTGCTTATTTCAGTCCTATAGTTCCTCATTATTTTAATGATCTGCGGGTAAAGGAAGTTTTCTGCTCGCCCATGCAGTTTACTTTTAACAACAGACAGAGCAGTTTGGGAATTGAACCAAAAACAGAAAAGTGTAGCCAGTGGTTCATTAAACTAGATAGAAATCCCAATGCTTTATTATAAATGTGGTATCAAAAACAACCAGCAACAGTACATTTCCAACCCATGTTGGGGAGAGAGCCTCCGTGACAGTTTTCAACCTTTTGTGTAGCTGTCAGTCACATTGTGTTACATCATTGGTCCCTTCACAAACTGTCTGTGAGAGAATGTTTTCCACCTTTGAAGTAGGTTTACCCTTTTCATACCGCAGTTTAGTATGAATAGCATAGTAATAGAAATCATTCATTTTAGTATGAAGTGCAACACTTGTGGCCAACTCAAAGGGGGGCGTGACACGTGCGTGTGCATCTCTTTCAGAGCACTCAGTATAACTGCTGGATCTTCTGAAACCTCCTTATCCCAAGCCGAGGAGACTGACTTCAGAAACCCTCCTAACTCACTAGTCTGCTACTCTGCTGAACAGGAGACATCTCTCTGTTCTTTCGTCTGAAGTATCAGCCACCCACCTGCCTTTCAGAGAGCCTGACAGACACAGATATTCCTCCCCATCTCTCTCTGTCTCTCTCTCTCTGTCTCTCTCTCTCTCGTTATTTCTGCCTTTGGTTTAAATGCATAATTCATTCCAGTGCAGATTTGGAGAGCCCTCCCAATCCCCCAGCACTGGGGAGACAGAGAGAGGCTCAGCTCAGCTATTTTCCATCCTCTTGCCGCAATGTACTGAAACATCTAAACAGGATTTCAGAGAGATTCAGAGAGATTCGGGGAGATTCAGAGAGATTCAGAGAGATTCAGGGAGATGCAGAGTGATTCAGTGAGATTCAGGCAGATTCAGTGAGATTCGGAAGAGATTCGGAGAGATTCAGAGGGATTCAGAGAGATTCAGAAAGATTCAGAGAGATTCGGAGAGATTCGGAGAGATTCAGAGGGATTCAGAGAGATTCCGGGAGATTCAGGGAGATTCCGAGAGATTCAGAGAGATTCAGAGATATTCATGGAGATTCAAAGAGATTCAGGGAGATTCAGGGAGATTCAGAGAGATTCAGAGAGATTCCGGGAGATTCAGAGAGATTCAGAGATATTCAGGGAGATTCAAAGAGATTCAGGGAGATTCAGAGAGATTCAGGGAGATTTATCTCCTCTCCACACGTGTTCTGATATTCCCAGCTAGCTAACGTTGGATCGGCTGTGAGCAGATTAATGATGATTTGACTGCTTAGTGTCTAATAAAAAGCCTTAACCCCTCAGAGACGCATGGAGATGACCCAGGAGAGGGTCAGGGAGAATGTATGATATTGCTACCACCAAGCTTCCTCTGTCCTATACGTTATAGAATCACACATCACAGTGCCTCATCTCATGTCTCTGTCTACTTCAACCATCCAACTACATGTACCTACCTTCAACTCGGTTTTTCACACACAGCTAAACACACACTGCAATGCAATCTACCAATCTTACACACTGTTTAACCTGACACTTTTTTTAGCCTGACCCATATTTAACCTCTTACTCGAAGCGTCTCATTTACACACACACACACACACACACACACACACACACACACACACACACACACACACACACACACACACACACACACACACACACACACACACACACACTAGTCTGTTCTGTTCCATCCCAGTCTGTCCTGTTCTGACCTAGTCTGTCCCGTTCTGTCCTAGTCTGCCCTGTTCTGACCTAGTCTGTCCCAGTCTGTCCTGTTCACACCTAGTCTGTCCTAGTCTGACCTATTCTGCCCTAGTCTGTCCTATTCTGTCCTAGTCTCTCCTGTTCTGTCCTACTCTGCCCTGTTCCATCCCAGTCTGTCCTGTTCTGTCCTAGTCTGTACTGTTCTGTCCTAGTCTGCACTGTTTTGTCCTGTTCTGTCCTAGTCTGTACTGTTCTGTCCTAGTCTGCACTGTTTTGTCCTATTCTGTCCTAGTCTGTCCTGTTCTGCCCTAGTCTGTCCTGTTCTGTCCTAGTCTGCCCTGTTCCATCCCAGTATGTCCTGTTCTGACCTAGTCTGTCCTGTTCTGTCCTAGTCTGTCCTTTTCCTCCCTAGTCTGTCCTGTTCTGTCCTAGTCTGTCCTTTTCCTTCCTAGTCTGCATTGTTCTGTCCTAATCTGCCCTGTTCCATCCCAGTCTGTCCTGTTCTGTCCTAGTCTGTCCTTTTCCTCCCTAGTCTGTCCTGTTCTGGCCTAGTCTGTACTGTTCTGTCCTAGTCTGTACTGTTCTGTCCTAGTCTGCCCTGTTCCGTCCCAGTCTGTCCTGTTCTGTCCAGTCTGTCCTGTTCTGTCCAGTCTGTACTGTTCTGTCCTTTTCCTTCCTAGTCTGTACTGTTCTGTCCTAGTCTGCCCTGTTCCATCCTAGTCTGCCCTGTTCTGTCCTAGTCTGCCCTGTTCTGTCCTAGTCTGTCCCGTTCTGTCCTAGTCTGCCCTGTTCTGACCTAGTCTGTCCTAGTCTGTCCTGTTCACACCTAGTCTGTCCTAGTCTGACCTATTCTGCCCTAGTCTCTCCTATTCTGTCCTAGTCTCTCCTGTTCTGTCCTACTCTGCCCTGTTCTGTCCTAGCCTGCCCTGTTCTGACCTAGTCTGTCCTAGTCTGTCCTGTTCACACCTATTCTATCCCAGTCTGTCCTGTTCTGACCTAGTCTGTCCTGTTCTGTCCTAGTCTGACCCGTTCTGTCCTAGTCTGCCCTGTTCTGACCTAGTCTGTCCCAGTCTGTCCTGTTCACACCTAGTCTGTCCTAGTCTGACCTATTCTGCCCTATTCTGCCCTATTCTGTCCTAGTCTCTCCTGTTCTGTCCTACTCTGCCCTGTTCCATCCCAGTCTGTCCTGTTCTGTCCTAGTCTGTCCTGTTCTGTCCTAGTCTGTACTGTTCTGTCCTAGTCTGCACTGTTTTGTCCTAGTCTGCCCTGTTCCATCCCAGTATGTCCTGTTTTGACCTAGTGTGTCCTGTTTTGACTTAGTCTGTCCTGTTCTGTCCTAGTCTGCCCTGTTCTGTCCTAGTCTGTCCCGTTCTGTCCTAGTCTGCCCTGTTCTGACCTAGTCTGTCCTAGTCTGTCCTGTTCACACCTAGTCTGTCCTAGTCTGACCTATTCTGCCCTAGTCTCTCCTATTCTGTCCTAGTCTCTCCTGTTCTGTCCTACTCTGCCCTGTTCTGTCCTAGTCTGCCCTGTTCTGACCTAGTCTGTCCTAGTCTGTCCTGTTCACACCTATTCTATCCAAGTCTGTCCTGTTCTGTCCTAGTCTGTCCTGTCCTGGCCTAGTCTGTCCTGTTCTGTCCTAGTCTGTCCTAGTCTGTCCTAGTCTGTCTTGTTCTGAACAAGCCTGTACTCTTCACACCTATTCTGTCCTAGTCTGTCCTGTTCTGAACAAGTCTATCCTGTTCACACCTATTCTATCCTAGTATGTCCTGTTCTGTCCTAGTCTGTCCTGTCCTGTCCTAGTCTGTCCTGTTCTGTCCTAGTGTGTCTTGTTCTGAACAAGTCTGTCCTCTTCACACCTATTCTGTACTAGTCTGTCCTGTTCTGAACAAGTCTGTCCTGTCCTGTCCTAGTCTTCCCTGTTCTGTCCTAATCTGTCATGTTCTGTTCTGTCCTAGTCTGTCCTGTTCACACCTATTCTGTCCTAGTCTGTCCTGTTCTGTCCTAGTTTGTCCTGTCCTAGTCTTCCCTGTTCTGCCCTGCTCTGTCCTAGTCTGTCCTGTTCTGAACTAGTCTGTCCTAGTCTGTCCTGTTCACACCTTTTCTGTCCTACTCTGCCCTGTTCTGTCCTAGACTGTCCTGTTCTGAACTAGTCTGTCCTGTTCTGACCTATTCTGTACTAGTCTGTTCTGTTCTGTCCTAGTCTGCCCTGTTCTGTCCTAGTCTGTCCTGTCCTGTCCTAGTCTGTCCTGTCCCGTCCTAGTCTGTTGTAGTCTGTCCTGTTCTGAACAAGTCTGGCCTGTTCACACCTATTCTGTCCTAGTCAGTCCTGTTCTGTCCTAGTCTGTCCTGTCCTAGCCTTCCCTGTTCTGTCCTAGTCTGTCCTGACCTAGTCTGTCCTGTTCTGACCTAGTCTGGCCTAGTCTGTCCTGTTCTGAACAAGTCTGTCCTGTTCATGCCTATTCTGTCCTAGTCTGTCATGTTCTGTCCTAGTCTTCCCTGTTCTGTCCTAGTCTGTCCTGTTTTGAACTAGTCCCGCCTAGTCTGTCCAGTTCACATATATTCTGTCCTAGTCTGTCCTGTTATGTCCTGGTCACACCTAGTCCTGTCCTAGTCTGTCCTATTCTGTCCTAGTCTGTCCTAGACTGACCTATTCTGTCCTAGTCTCTCCTGTTCTGTCCTACTCTGCCCTGTTCTGTCCTAGTCTGTCCTGTTCTGTCCTGGTCTGTCCTAGTCTGTCCTAGTCTGTCTTGTTCTGAACAAGCCTGTACTCTTCACACCTATTCTGTCCTAGTCTGTCCTGTTCTGAACAAGTCTATCCTGTTCACACCTATTCTATCCTAGTATGTCCTGTTCTGTCCTAGTCTGTCCTGTCCTGTCCTAGTCTGTCCTGTTCTGTCCTAGTGTGTCTTGTTCTGAACAAGTTTGTCCTCTTCACACCTATTCTGTACTAGTCTGTCCTGTTCTGAACACGTCTGTCCTGTCCTGTCCTAGTCTTCCCTGTTCTGTCCTAATCTGTCATGTTCTGTTCTGTCCTAGTCTGTCCTGTTCACACCTATTCTGTCCTAGTCTGTCCTGTTCTGTCCTAGTCTTCCCTGTTCTGTCTTAGTCTGTCCTGTTTTGAACTAGTCCCGCCTAGTCTGTCCAGTTCACATATATTCTGTCCTAGTCTGTCCTGTTCTGTCCTGGTCACACCTAGTCCTGTCCTAGTCTGTCCTAGTCTGTCCTAGGCAGTCCTGTTCTGAACAAGTCTGTCCTGTTCACACCTATTCTGTCCTAGTCTGTCCTGTTCTGAACAAGTCTGTCCTGTTCACACCTATTCTATCCTAGTCTGTCCTGTTCTGTCCTAGTCTTACCTCGTCTGTCCTGGTCACATATATTCTGTCCTAGTCTGTCCTGTTCTGTCCTAGTCTGTCCTAGTTTGTCCTGGTCACACCTACTCCCATTTCTAGTCTGACTATTCTGTCCTAGTCTGTCCTAGGCTGCCCTGTTCTGTCCTACTCTGCCCTGTTCTGTCCTAGTCTGTCCTCTTCTGACCTAGTCTGTCCTGTCCTAGTCTGTCCTGTTCTGTCCTAGTCTGTCATAGTCTGTCCTGGACACACCTAGTTCTGTCCTAGTCTGTCCTAGTCTCTCCTATTCTGTCCTAGTCTCTCCTGTTCTGTCCTACTCTGCCCTGTTCTGTCCTAGTCTGTCCTGTTCTGTCCTAGTCTGTCCTGTCCTAGTCTGTCCTGTCCTAGTCTGTCCTGTACTGTCCTAGTCTGTCCTAGTCAGTCCTGTTCTGAACAAGTCTGTCCTGTTCACACCTATTCTGTCCTATTCTGTCCTGTTCTGAACAAGTCTGTCCTGTTCACACCTATTCTGTACTAGTCTGTCCTGTTCTGAACAAGTCTGTCCTGTCCTGTCCTAGTCTTCCCTGTTCTGTCCTAATCTGTCCTGTTCTGTTCTGTCCTGTTCATACCTCTTCTCTCCTAGACTGTCCTGTTCTGTCCTAGTTTGTCCTGTCCTAGTCTTCCCTGTTCTGCCCTGCTCTGTCCTCGTCTGTCCTGTTCTGAACTAGTCTGGCCTAGTCTGTCCTGTTCACACCTTTTCTGTCCTACTCTGCCCTGTTCTGTCCTAGTCTGTCCTGTTCTGAACTAGTCTGTCCTGTTCTGACCTATTCTGTCCTAGTCTGTTCTGTTCTGTCCTAGTCTTCCCTGTTCTGTCCTAGTCTGTCCTGTTCTGTCCTAGTCTGCCCTGTTCTGTCCTAGTCTGTCCTGTCCTGTCCTAGTCTGTCCTGTCCTAGTCTGATCTAGTCTGTCCTGTTCTGAACAAGTCTGTCCTGTTCACACCTATTCTGTCCTAGTCAGTCCTGTTTTGTCCTAGTCTGTCCTGTCCTAGTCTGCCCTGTTCTGTCCTAGTCTGTCCTGTCCTAGTCTGTCCTGTTCTGACCTAGTCTGTCCTGTTCTGAACAAGTCTGTCCTATTCACGCCTATTCTGTCCTAGTCTGTCCTGTTCTGTCCTAGTCTTCCCTGTTCTGCCCTAGTCTGTCCTGTTTTGAACTAATCCCGCCTAGTCTGTCCTGTTCACATCTATTCTGTCCTAGACTGTCCTGTTCTGTCCTAGTCTGTCCTAGTTTGTCCTGTCCTGTCCTAGTCTTCCCTGTGCTGTCCTAGTCTGCCCTGTTCTGTCCTAGTCTGTCCTGTTCTTAACTAGTCCGTCCTGTTTACACCTATTCTGTCCTAGTTTGTCCTGTTCTGTCCTAGTTAGTCCTGTTCTGAACAAGTCTGTCCTGGTCACACCTATTCTGTCCTAGTCTGACCTATTCTGTCCTAGTCTGTCCTGTTCTATCCTAGTCTGTCCTGTTCTGTCCTGTTCACCCCTATTCTGTCCTACTCTGCCCTGTTCTGGCCTAGTCTGTCCTGTTCATAACTAGTCTGTCCTGTTCACACCTATTCTGTCCTAGTCTGTCCTGTTCTGTCCTAGTCTGCCCTGTTCATAACTAGTCTTCCCATTCTGTCCTAGTCTGCCCTGTTCTGACCTAGTCTACCCATTATGTCCTAGTCTGACCTGTTCTGTCCTAATCTGTCCTGTTCTGTCCTGTTCTGTCCTGTCCTATCTTAGTCTGTCCTGTTCTGAACAAGTCTGTCCTGTCCTGTCCTAGTCTTCCCTGTTCTGTCCTAATCTGTCATGTTCTGTTCTGTCCTAGTCTGTCCTGTTCACACCTATTCTGTCCTAGTCTGTCCTGTTCTGTCCTAGTTTGTCCTGTCCTAGTCTTCCCTGTTCTGCCCTGCTCTGTCCTAGTCTGTCCTGTTCTGAACTAGTCTGTCCTAGTCTGTCCTGTTCACACCTTTTCTGTCCTACTCTGCCCTGTTCTGTCCTAGACTGTCCTGTTCTGAACTAGTCTGTCCTGTTCTGACCTATTCTGTACTAGTCTGTTCTGTTCTGTCCTAGTCTGCCCTGTTCTGTCCTAGTCTGTCCTGTCCTGTCCTAGTCTGTCCTGTCCCGTCCTAGTCTGTTGTAGTCTGTCCTGTTCTGAACAAGTCTGGCCTGTTCACACCTATTCTGTCCTAGTCAGTCCTGTTCTGTCCTAGTCTGTCCTGTCCTAGCCTTCCCTGTTCTGTCCTAGTCTGTCCTGACCTAGTCTGTCCTGTTCTGACCTAGTCTGGCCTAGTCTGTCCTGTTCTGAACAAGTCTGTCCTGTTCATGCCTATTCTGTCCTAGTCTGTCATGTTCTGTCCTAGTCTTCCCTGTTCTGTCCTAGTCTGTCCTGTTTTGAACTAGTCCCGCCTAGTCTGTCCAGTTCACATATATTCTGTCCTAGTCTGTCCTGTTATGTCCTGGTCACACCTAGTCCTGTCCTAGTCTGTCCTATTCTGTCCTAGTCTGTCCTAGACTGACCTATTCTGTCCTAGTCTCTCCTGTTCTGTCCTACTCTGCCCTGTTCTGTCCTAGTCTGTCCTGTTCTGTCCTGGTCTGTCCTAGTCTGTCCTAGTCTGTCTTGTTCTGAACAAGCCTGTACTCTTCACACCTATTCTGTCCTAGTCTGTCCTGTTCTGAACAAGTCTATCCTGTTCACACCTATTCTATCCTAGTATGTCCTGTTCTGTCCTAGTCTGTCCTGTCCTGTCCTAGTCTGTCCTGTTCTGTCCTAGTGTGTCTTGTTCTGAACAAGTTTGTCCTCTTCACACCTATTCTGTACTAGTCTGTCCTGTTCTGAACACGTCTGTCCTGTCCTGTCCTAGTCTTCCCTGTTCTGTCCTAATCTGTCATGTTCTGTTCTGTCCTAGTCTGTCCTGTTCACACCTATTCTGTCCTAGTCTGTCCTGTTCTGTCCTAGTCTTCCCTGTTCTGTCTTAGTCTGTCCTGTTTTGAACTAGTCCCGCCTAGTCTGTCCAGTTCACATATATTCTGTCCTAGTCTGTCCTGTTCTGTCCTGGTCACACCTAGTCCTGTCCTAGTCTGTCCTAGTCTGTCCTAGGCAGTCCTGTTCTGAACAAGTCTGTCCTGTTCACACCTATTCTGTCCTAGTCTGTCCTGTTCTGAACAAGTCTGTCCTGTTCACACCTATTCTATCCTAGTCTGTCCTGTTCTGTCCTAGTCTTACCTCGTCTGTCCTGGTCACATATATTCTGTCCTAGTCTGTCCTGTTCTGTCCTAGTCTGTCCTAGTTTGTCCTGGTCACACCTACTCCCATTTCTAGTCTGACTATTCTGTCCTAGTCTGTCCTAGGCTGCCCTGTTCTGTCCTACTCTGCCCTGTTCTGTCCTAGTCTGTCCTCTTCTGACCTAGTCTGTCCTGTCCTAGTCTGTCCTGTTCTGTCCTAGTCTGTCATAGTCTGTCCTGGACACACCTAGTTCTGTCCTAGTCTGTCCTAGTCTCTCCTATTCTGTCCTAGTCTCTCCTGTTCTGTCCTACTCTGCCCTGTTCTGTCCTAGTCTGTCCTGTTCTGTCCTAGTCTGTCCTGTCCTAGTCTGTCCTGTCCTAGTCTGTCCTGTACTGTCCTAGTCTGTCCTAGTCAGTCCTGTTCTGAACAAGTCTGTCCTGTTCACACCTATTCTGTCCTATTCTGTCCTGTTCTGAACAAGTCTGTCCTGTTCACACCTATTCTGTACTAGTCTGTCCTGTTCTGAACAAGTCTGTCCTGTCCTGTCCTAGTCTTCCCTGTTCTGTCCTAATCTGTCCTGTTCTGTTCTGTCCTGTTCATACCTCTTCTCTCCTAGACTGTCCTGTTCTGTCCTAGTTTGTCCTGTCCTAGTCTTCCCTGTTCTGCCCTGCTCTGTCCTCGTCTGTCCTGTTCTGAACTAGTCTGGCCTAGTCTGTCCTGTTCACACCTTTTCTGTCCTACTCTGCCCTGTTCTGTCCTAGTCTGTCCTGTTCTGAACTAGTCTGTCCTGTTCTGACCTATTCTGTCCTAGTCTGTTCTGTTCTGTCCTAGTCTTCCCTGTTCTGTCCTAGTCTGTCCTGTTCTGTCCTAGTCTGCCCTGTTCTGTCCTAGTCTGTCCTGTCCTGTCCTAGTCTGTCCTGTCCTAGTCTGATCTAGTCTGTCCTGTTCTGAACAAGTCTGTCCTGTTCACACCTATTCTGTCCTAGTCAGTCCTGTTTTGTCCTAGTCTGTCCTGTCCTAGTCTGCCCTGTTCTGTCCTAGTCTGTCCTGTCCTAGTCTGTCCTGTTCTGACCTAGTCTGTCCTGTTCTGAACAAGTCTGTCCTATTCACGCCTATTCTGTCCTAGTCTGTCCTGTTCTGTCCTAGTCTTCCCTGTTCTGCCCTAGTCTGTCCTGTTTTGAACTAATCCCGCCTAGTCTGTCCTGTTCACATCTATTCTGTCCTAGACTGTCCTGTTCTGTCCTAGTCTGTCCTAGTTTGTCCTGTCCTGTCCTAGTCTTCCCTGTGCTGTCCTAGTCTGCCCTGTTCTGTCCTAGTCTGTCCTGTTCTTAACTAGTCCGTCCTGTTTACACCTATTCTGTCCTAGTTTGTCCTGTTCTGTCCTAGTTAGTCCTGTTCTGAACAAGTCTGTCCTGGTCACACCTATTCTGTCCTAGTCTGACCTATTCTGTCCTAGTCTGTCCTGTTCTATCCTAGTCTGTCCTGTTCTGTCCTGTTCACCCCTATTCTGTCCTACTCTGCCCTGTTCTGGCCTAGTCTGTCCTGTTCATAACTAGTCTGTCCTGTTCACACCTATTCTGTCCTAGTCTGTCCTGTTCTGTCCTAGTCTGCCCTGTTCATAACTAGTCTTCCCATTCTGTCCTAGTCTGCCCTGTTCTGACCTAGTCTACCCATTATGTCCTAGTCTGACCTGTTCTGTCCTAATCTGTCCTGTTCTGTCCTGTTCTGTCCTGTCCTATCTTAGTCTGTCCTGTTCTGAACAAGTCTGTCCTGTTCACACCTATTCTGTCCTAGTCTGTCCTGTTCTGAACTAGTCTGTCCTGTTCACACCTATTCTGTCCTAGTCTGCCCTGTTCTGTCCTAGTCTGGCTTATTCTAGCCTAGTCTGTCCTATTCTGTCCTAGTGTGTCCTGTTCTGTCCTAGTCTGCCATGTTCTGTCCTAGTCTGCCCTGTTCCTTCCTATTCTGTCCTGTTCTGTCCTAGTTTACCTCGTCTGTCCTGTTCTGAGCTATTCTGTCCTGTTCTGTCCAAGTTTACCTATTCTGTCCTGTTCTACCCTAGTCTACGTATTCTGTCCTAGTCTGTCACAGTCTGTCCTGGCTTATTCTGTCCTAGTCTGTAACAGTCTGTCCTGTCGTATTCTATTCTAGTCTGTCACAGTCTGTCCTGTCCTGTTCTGTCCTAGTCTGTCCTGCTCAGTCCTCTGGCCTAGTCAGTCATACTCTGTTATAGTCTTTCCTAGTCTGATCCGTTCTGTCCTGCTCTGCCTAGTCTGACCGGGTTTGTCCTAGTCTGTCCTGCTCTGACCTAGTCTGTCCTACTCTGTCCTGCTCCCACTAAGTCTGTCCTAGTCTGACCGACTCTCTCCTGGTCTATCCTAGTCTGTCCTGCTCTCCCCTAGTCTGTCCTAGTCTGACCTGCTCTCTCCTTGTCTGTCCTAATCTGACCTGCTCTCTCCTAGTCTGACCTACTCTCTCCTGGTCTGTCCTAGTCTGACCTGCTCTCTCCTGGTCTGTCCTAGTCTGACCTGCTCTCTCGTGGTCTGTCCTACTCTGACCTGCTCTCTCCTGTTCTGTCCTAGTCTGACCTGCTCTCTCCTAGTCTGACCTGCTGTCCCCTAGTCTGTCCTAGTCTGACCTGCTCTCCCCTAGTCTGTCCTAGTCTGACCTGCTCTCTCCTGGTCTGTCCTAGTCTGACCTGCTTTCTCCTGGTCTGTCCTAGTCTGACCTGCTCTCTCGTGGTCTGCCCTAGTCTGACATGCTCTCTCCTAGTCTGTCCTAGTCTGACCTGCTCTCTCCTGGTCTGTCCTAGTCTGACCTGCTCTCTCCTGGTCTGTCCTAGTCTGACCTGCTCTCTCGTGGTCTGCCCTAGTCTGACCCGCTCTCTCCTGTTCTGTCCTAGTCTGACCTGCTCTCTCCTGTTCTGTCCTAGTCTGACCTGCTCTCTCCTAGTCTGACATGCTCTCCCCTAGTCTGTCCTAGTCTGACCTGCTCTGTCCTTGTCTGTCCTAGTCTGACCTGCTCTCTCCTGTTCTGTCCTAGTCTGACCTGCTCTCCCCTAGTCTGTCCTAGTCTGACCTGCTCTCTCCTTGTCTGTCCTAATCTGACCTGCTCTCTCCTTGTCTGTCCTAATCTGACCTGCTCTCTCCTGGTCTACCCTAGTCTGTCCTGCTCTCTCCTAGTCTCTCCTAGTCTGACCTGCTCTCCCCTAGTCTGTCCTAGTCTGACCTGCTCTCTCCTTGTCTGTCCTAATCTGACCTGCTCTCTCCTGGTCTGCCCTAGTCTGCCCTGCTCTCTCCTGGTCTGGCCTAGTCTGTCCTGTTCTCTCCTAGTCTGTCCAAGTCTGACCTGCTCTCTCCTGGTCTGTCCTAGTCTGACCTGCTCTCTCCTGGTCTCTCCTAGTCTGACCTGCTCTCTCCTGGTCTCTCCTAGTCTGCTCTCTCCTGTTCTCTCCTAGTCTGTCCTGGTCTCTCCTAGTCTGTCCTGTTCTGTCCTAGTCTGACCTGCTCTCTCCTAGTCTGACCTGCTCTCCCCTAGTCTGTCCTAGTCTGACCTGCTCTCTCCTTGTCTGTCCTAATCTGACCTGCTTTCTCCTTGTCTGTCCTAATCTGACCTGCTCTCTCCTGGTCTGCCCTAGTCTGACCTGCTCTCTCCTGGTCTGTCCTAGTCTGTCCTGCTCTCTCCTAGTCTGTCCAAGTCTGACCTGTTCTCTCATTGTCTGTCCTAATCTGACCTGCTCTCTCCTGGTCTGTCCTAGTCTGACCTGCTCTCTCCTGGTCTGTCCTAGTCTGTCCTGTTCTCTCCTAGTCTGTCCTAGTCTGACCTGCTCTCTCCTGGTCTCTCCTAGTCTGTCCTGCTCTGTCCTGGTCTGTCCTAGTCTGACCTGCTCTCTCCTGGTCTGTCCTAGTCTGTCCTGCTCTGTCCTAGTCTGTCCTAGTCTGACCTGCTCTCTCCTGGTCTGTCCTAGTCTGACCTGCTCTCTCCTGGTCTGTCGTAGTCTGACCTGATCTCTCCTGGTCTGTCCTAATCTGACCTGCTCTCTCCTGGTCTGTCCTAGTCTGACCTGCTCTCTCCTGGTCTGTCCTAGTCTGACCTGCTCTCTCCTGGTCTGTCCTAGTCTGTCCTGCTCTCTCCTGGTCTGTCCTAGTCTGTCCTGCTCTCTCCTAGTCTGTCCTAGTCTGACCTGATCTCTCCTGGTCTGTCCTAATCTGACCTGCTCTCTCCTGGTCTGTCCTAGTCTGACCTGCTCTCTCCTGGTCTGACCTGCTCTCTCCTGGTCTGTCCTAGTCTGTCCTGCTCTCTCCTAGTCTGTCCTGCTCTCTCCTAGTCTGTCCTAGTCTGACCTGTTCTCTCATTGTCTGTCCTAATCTGACCTGCTCTCTCCTGGTCTGTCCTAGTCTGACCTGCTCTCTCCTGGTCTGTCCTAGTCTGTCCTGTTCTCTCCTAGTCTGTCCTAGTCTGACCTGCTCTCTCCTGGTCTCTCCTAGTCTGTCCTGCTCTGTCCTGGTCTGTCCTAGTCTGACCTGCTCTCTCCTGGTCTGTCCTAGTCTGTCCTGCTCTGTCCTAGTCTGACCTGCTCTCTCCTGGTCTCTCCTAGTCTGTCCTGCTCTGTCCTGGTCTGTCCTAGTCTGACCTGCTCTCTCCTGGTCTGTCCTAGTCTGTCCTGCTCTGTCCTGGTCTGTCCTAGTCTGACTTGCTCTCTCCTAGTCTGTCCTGCTCTCTCCTGGTCTGTCCTAGTCTGTCCTGCTCTCTCCTAGTCTGTCCTGCTCTCTCCTAGTCTGTCCTAGTCTGACCTGTTCTCTCATTGTCTGTCCTAATCTGACCTGCTCTCTCCTGGTCTGTCCTAGTCTGACCTGCTCTCTCCTGGTCTGTCCTAGTCTGTCCTGTTCTCTCCTAGTCTGTCCTAGTCTGACCTGCTCTCTCCTGGTCTCTCCTAGTCTGTCCTGCTCTGTCCTGGTCTGTCCTAGTCTGACCTGCTCTCTCCTGGTCTGTCCTAGTCTGTCCTGCTCTGTCCTAGTCTGACCTGCTCTCTCCTGGTCTCTCCTAGTCTGTCCTGCTCTGTCCTGGTCTGTCCTAGTCTGACCTGCTCTCTCCTGGTCTGTCCTAGTCTGTCCTGCTCTGTCCTGGTCTGTCCTAGTCTGACTTGCTCTCTCCTAGTCTGTCCTGCTTTGTCTTGGTCTGTCCTAGTCTGACTTGCTCTCTCCTGGTCTGTACTGCTCCAGACTCATTCAGCAGCGGGATGAGCTAATGCCAATCACACACACAGCACTCTACTGTACATTATAATAGAGACCCAGTCACACACAGAGTACTGTACTCTATTGTACAAACACTGACCTAATCCCAATCACACACAAAGTACAATTTAATAATGACGCTATTACACACACTGTACAATCCAATGAATGACACACACTGTACGATAATAATGTATTACTTGAATAAAAAGAGTTACACTGTCAAAAGTAGACCAAGTTCTCTGAAGGAGCGTGTTGTGAAAGAAACAGCCATTATTTCCTAACAAACTGTGAAGCTGCTCCAAGCAATCAGCTGTCAGGGTTGACCTGGTTAGTTGTGTATTTCTGTTTGTATTCAGCTTTTTCATGCGCAGTCAGTGGCGTGGTTGTCCTTCATATGAACTGGATGATGGATCCTGCCTATCAGCTGTCACTATGGGAGATTGTACTGATTTGATGTTTTAGGATCCCCGTTAGCCGATGACAATGGAGACAGCAAGTCTTACTGTGGTCTGACACACAACCTAAAATACATTACAGACAAAATACTTTACTATTGACATACATTTAAAAACATGAACATGTAGTGTGTGTGCCTCTATCAGTTACACATACTGTATCAGTACATACACACAACAAGTAGGTCACATGGGGGAGAGGTGTTGTGCCGTGAGGTGTTGCTTTATGTGTTTTTTGCTGTTTACTTGCGCTATATAAGAAGTTCCATGCACTCATGGCTCTGTACAATACTGTATGTTTCCTTGAATTTGTTCTGGACCTGGGGACTGTGAAAAGAACCCCGAGTCTAGTGAGTCTAGTGTTCTGATAGGACTTTACGACAAGCTATAGGACACAATGACAAACACAGTCATTGTGGTGCACGCGCACAAACATGCACACATACAGACATGGCAGTGCCATATCCCAGGTCTCGGGTGGTGAGTCATGTTGTCACACTTCATGCAGGGAGATGTCTATTACTGCTCAGAACCAAATGACTCAGTTATTCAGAATGGATGCCTGTGTCTGCTGCACTCACAGGACCTCTGAGAACAGGAGAGAGCCACTGGCACCTGACTATACGTGGGGAGGAGAGAAGGAGAGGAGGGAAGGATGGGAGGAGAGGAGACATGGAGGAGAACAGGAGAGAGCCACTGGCACCTGACTATACGTGGGGAGGAGAGAAGGAGAGGAGGGAAGGATGGGAGGAGAGGAGACATGGAGGAGAACAGGAGAGAGCCACTGGCACCTGACTATACGTGGGGAGGAGAGAAGGAGAGGAGGGAAGGATGGGAGGAGAGGAGACATGGAGGAGAACAGGAGAAAGGCACTGGCACTACACAAAGAAAGACAGGTAAGGAAAGGAAAGAAGAGGAGAGGATACAAATGTAACTTCCTCCATCTTGTCTATCTACTTGGTGTCTTTGGGAGCAGAACAAGATCCATTTTGGTTCTGACCATCCTTGCTAGATTTATTTTAATATCTCATACACAAGTTGGGCCAGCCATTGCGTTGTGCCTTTAGGGCTGGCCTCAGCTCCAACCAGAAGGGCTCAGTCTAGACAAGTAGTCTTGATCTCCTTGTCGTTGTGTTGATACCACATAACTGTTGTTTTGGTCTGGGTGTGGGCCTCCAGAGCCCTGTCCCTGACCTAGTGTTGACCTGCCTGCCCCTCCCCTTGAGCCACACTGTCCTGCCATCCACAGGGCTACTGTACTGCACATCTGAGACACTTCCTGTGTGATGAAGCAACGTGTCCTCCGCTAAAGACTGCTTCCCCCTAGAGTCTATCAATCACCATTACCCCTGACACACCCACTGCCATACAAATTGAATTAACACACACACACACACGTCTAGCAAGCAGAGACAGGCTTGTAACGCTGGCCATATTTTCCTAAGGAGAACTCCTGCTATGGTAGGCGATTCAAACAATAATAACCCCTAACCCATAATATTTTCCCTTGTTTTACTCTCCTTGTGGGGATTTCCAGTTCCCATGAGGATAGTAATACTATCACTTACTCACTCACACACATTTACAGCCATTTCACTTTGACAGATCAGACACACACTCACTCAAACCCACTGTCATTTCGCACTGACAGATCACCCAAACTTGCTTCCATTTTAATCTGCAGGGCGGCGATGCAGCCTGTTTGAGCGGGTTGGGCTGCTACTCAATCTGACATCGGCAATTTACAGTATAAATTCAAGATGTTTATGTTCATACTATAGTGTGTGTGAGTGTTTGTGTGTGTGAGTGTGTGTGTGTGTGTGTTCATGTTCTTGTATGTGTTTATGTGAGCCCTGTTCCCTCCCAGTGGTTGTGTGTGTTGTGAGTGGAGTAGTTCTATAGCAGAACCCCGTGGTTTGGCTGAGTCACTCTCTTTGCAGCTGCAGGGGTGCAGGCAACCTCTGATGCCCTTACAAGCACCCCAACATCTCAGTGTGTGTGAGAGAGAGCCTCTGGAACAAACTAGAGCAAACTGTGGTTTCAGGCCTCTGCCTTGCACGTTCATCAGAGAGAGCAGGGTGAGAATCTACATGCACACCCTAGCCTCTGCCGAGTCACCATTAACCCCTAGCCTCTGCTGAGTCCCCAGGAACCCCTAGCCTCAGCTGAGTCCCCAGCAACCCCTAGCCTCTGCTGAGTCCCCAGAAACCCCTAGCCTCTGCTGAGTCCCCAGAAACCCCTAGCCTCTGCTGAGTCCCCAGCAACCCCTAGCCTCTGCTGAGTCCCCAGCAACCCCTAGCCTCTGCTGAGTCCCCAGAAACCCCTAGCCTCAGCTGAGTCCCCAGAAACCCCTAGCCTCAGCTGAGTCCCCAGCAACCCCTAGCCTCTGCTGAGTCCCCAGAAACCCCTAGCCTCTGCTGAGTCCCCAGAAACCCCTAGCCTCTGCTGAGTCCCCAGCAACCCCTAGCCTCTGCTGAGCCCCCAGCAACCCCTAGCCTCTGCTGAGCCCCCAGAAACCCCTAGCCTCTGCTGAGTCCCCAGAAACCCCTAGCCTCTGCTGAGCCCCCAGAAACCCCTAGCCTCTGCTGAGTCCCCAGAAACCCCTAGCCTCTGCTGAGCCCCCAGAAACCCCTAGCCTCTGCTGAGCCCCCAGAAACCCCTAGCCTCAGCTGAGTCCCCAATGACCAAATGTTCTGGTTTTCAGGAGAAATGGAAAGAGAGCCTGTGACGCGACTTCCACTTGTGGACGTTAACAAGGTGACACTCCATCCTAACTCCTCCTCCACATTTACTGGATTGGTTGGACAGTGCAGTAGGGCACTGGTCACCAACCGGTCGATCGCGATCAACTGGTCGATCTCCAAGGCATTCCTGGTCAAATCACCAAACATTTCTGTAAAAAAACAACGATAAAGCCTTGCGTTCCTGTTGGCTGTAGGTGCACTTGATTCAGCAGCCCTAGTGATGTTGGCTGTAGGTGCACTTGATTCAGCAGCCCTAGTGATGTTGGCTGTAGGTGCACTTGATTCAGCAGCCCTAGTGATGTTGGCTGTAGGTGCACTTGATTCAGCAGCCCTAGTGATGTTGGCTGTAGGTGCACTTGATTCAGCAGCCCTAGTGATGTTGGCTGTAGGTGCACTTGATTCAGCAGCCCTAGTGATGTTGGCTGTAGGTGCACTTGATTCAGCAGCCCTAGTGATGTTGGCTGTAGGTGCACTTGATTCAGCAGCCCTAGTGATGTTGGCTGTAGGTGCACTTGATTCAGCAGCCCTAGCGCCGGGAAGGCAAAGTGTTCCCATTTTGAACCATTTAATGTGTCTGAAGGTAGAACTTTGCCTACCCGGTAGGCCCAGACAGCAAATTAAGTGCACTTGTAGGCCTACCGCTGGCCAATCAGATAGCTCTGATCACCTTGTCAACACAGTTTCCTTGAGCCATAGACTGTAAAAGAAGCCTCGAACACACAGCAAAGTTGATAGTGTGAGATTTCTAAACTTTTAAAACCATGACTAGAGAGACTCAACGAATATAGCAAAGAGCTGCTGTTTTTATATGCATGTTCATGTTTAAGTAGATTTTTCAGCTTTGTCAACACTTTGTTAAACACCTTTATAAGCTATAAAATGTGCGTTCTCCCTACTACCACACACTACAAACAGCACTAGAGCTACAATGAATGAGTATGAATGAATGAGTTTAGCAAAGTGTTCCGATAAGTTTGCATTGTTATTATTAGCTGTTTGTGTCTTAAATATTGAGGAAGATGTCACTATCTTTGGTCATAGGAGTAACAACATGAGTTGATGCATGAGGCAGAAATAATGCAGTGCGACTTGAGTTTCGCCATCGGCTGGAAGACCCTGTCCTCTTTTCTCAGCGGAGGGAAGGAGGGCAGAGGGACCGTGA
The DNA here is from genome assembly GCF_045679555.1 of Salvelinus alpinus. Lineage (NCBI taxonomy): Eukaryota > Metazoa > Chordata > Actinopteri > Salmoniformes > Salmonidae > Salvelinus > Salvelinus alpinus. Next base: position 37,569,790 of record NC_092102.1, on the reverse strand, counting down.
TCGGGTGAGAGGCAGACTCACCTCTGCTCCCTCCCTCCCTCCATCAGACTGACCATCAGATGCAGGTCATCAGTCCAGTAAAAACAATAAGGGATATGATTATGCTCACTTACAGAGCCATGAAAAATTATTTGCCCCCTTTCTGATTTTCTCTATTTTCGTATAGTTTGATACTGAATGTTATCAGATCTTCAACCAAAACCTAATATTAGATCAAGGCAACCTGAGTTTATAAATAACAAAAAACATTGCTACTTGTTTTATTTATTTAATTAACAAAGTTATGCAACACCCAATTCCCCTGTGTGAAAACTAATTTCCCCCTTACACTCAATAACTGGGTGTGCCACCTTTGGCTGCAATGACTGCAACCAAATGCTTCCTGTAGTTGTTGATCAGTCTTTCACATTGCTGTGGAGGAATTTTGACCCACTCTTGCATGCAGAACTGCTCTAACGCATCAACATTTTGGGGTTTTCAAGCATGAACTAACTGCTCGTTTCAAGTCCTGCTACAACATCTCAATTTGGATTAGGTCTGGGCTTTGACTAGGCCATACCAAAACTTAAAATTGGTTGCTTTTTAACCATTTTCATGTAGACTTGATTGTGTGTTTTGGGTCATTGTCTTGCTTCATGACCCTACTGCACTTCAGCTTCAGCTCACAGACGGATGGCCTGACATTCTCCTGTAGAATTCTCTGATACAGAGCAGAATTCATGGTTTGCTTCTATTAAGGCAAGTCATCCAGGTCCTGAGGCAGCAAAGCATCCCCAAACCATCACACTACCAGCACCATCGTTGACCGTTGCTATGAGGTTCTTACTGTGGAATGCAGTGTTTGGATTTCACCAGACATTATGGGACCCATCTCATTCAAAAAGTTGGCTCAAGTTTGCCAAAAAGCACCTGGAAATACCTGGATGATCATCAAGACTCTTGGAAGAATGTTCCATGGATAGATGAGTCAAAAACATAACTTTTTGGTCGACATGGGTCCCATAGCCAAAATGCAGTGATAATGTATTGGGCCTATAGCCTACTGCACAAACCTCATTGCTACAAAACTGATTTTAATTGTTTAATGTTGCATAGGCTTCTGATCTGAGCGGTAGATCTCAGCTTGCATTTTGACTCAGAAAGTGATCTTAACTCAGAAAAGGTTAACCACTGATGTAGGAGATCTAGTTTCAGGCACTTCTTTCCCGCCTGCTACGTTAGGTTAATACACACTCTAACCTCACACACTCTGCAAACACCCTGCCATGTTGCAGGAAGGGTACCGCTAGACCCACCCATCAACCGTTTTTAACGTTCAGTAGATGACGTCATGACCGTCCAATCTTCTATTCTGCACACAGAGAGCTGCTCCTTCCACTCTCTTTTTAGTCAGCTTAAAATGACAGTTTACGGAAAAACATAATCCTAGGTGAGTTTCCTCCTCTCTCTCTCTCTTTTTCTCTCACTCTCATATGTCCATACTCTCTCGCTCTCTCTCATCTGTCCATCCTCTCTCATCTGTCCATCCTCTCTCATCTGTCCATCCTCTCTCACTCTCTCATCTGCCCATACTCTCTCGCTCTCTCATCTGTCCATCCTCTCTCTCTCTCTCTCTCATCTGTCCATCCTCTCTCACTCTCATCTGTCCATCCTCTCTCTCTCTCTCACCTGTCCATCCTCTCTCGCTCTCTCATCTGTCCATCCTCTCTCGCTCTCTCATCTGTCCATCCTCTCTCGCTCTCTCATCTGTCCATCCTCTCTCGCTCTCTCATCTGTCCATCCTCTCTCGCTCTCTCATCTGTCCATCCTCTCTCATCTGTCCATCCTCTCTCGCTCTCTCATCTGTCCATCCTCTCGCTCTCTCATCTGTCCATCCTCTCTCGCTCTCTCATCTGTCCATCCTCTCTCTCTCGCTCTCTCATCTGTCCATCCTCTCTCTCTCTCGCTCTCTCTCGCTCTCTCTCTCTCTCTCTCTCTCTCTCTCTCTCTCTCTCTCTCTCTCTCTCTCTCTCTCTCTCTCTCTCTCTCTCTCTCTCTCTCTCTCTCTCTCTCTCTCTCTCTCTCTCTCTCTCTCTCTCTCTCTCTCTCTCTCTCTCTCTCTCTCTCTCTCTCATCTGTCCATCCCCTCTCTCTCTCTCATCTGTCCATCCTCTCTCTCTCTCTCATCTGCCCATACTCTCTCGCTCTCTCATCTGTCCAACCTCTCTCGCTCTCTCATCTGTCCATCCTCTCTCGCTCTCTCATCTGTCCATCCTCTCTCGCTCTCTCATCTGTCCATCCTCTCTCGCTCTCTCATCTGTCCATCCTCTCTCGCTCTCTCATCTGTCCATCATCTCTCGCTCTCTCATCTGTCCATCCTCCACAGTAAGTAAAAACAGCAGTAGTGAATGAATAGTCTGGGTGTTTCTCATAGGAGTATATATACTGACTCCTGTCTTTGAGTCATTGCGCACACATGTACAAACACACACACACACGCATGCACACACAGACATGAACAAACACGCACACGCACACCCTCAAGGCAACGTGCTTTACACCTCCACACCTAGACAAGGGTAATAAGCTGTTATGCCTGGTCAAGGCCTTGACATTGAGGAGCTTGATGAGATCTTGCCATCAGGATAGCAAATTATTTCAGGGCCAATATATCAGGGTTCTATATCTACGGTCAGGGCAAACAAAATTATTTGACAGTGTTAATTGGCCTGGTATTGTGTTGGACAGTGTTAGTTGGCTTGGTATTGTGTTGGACAGTGTTAATTGGCCTGGCATTGTGTTGGACAGTGTTAATTGAGTTATCAGACAGAGATTTCGTGACTGGCTCTCTATCGATCAGACGGATGAATGGAGGGCACACAGCAGGTGCATTCATTAAACACACACACACACAGCCTCGGATTACACAGAAACTAGCACATCAGCCAAGTCCCCTGGAGAGGGAAAGAGAGGGGGAAATGAGAGAGAGAGAGAGAGAGAGAGAGAGAGAGAGAGAGAGAGAGAGCGAGAGAGAGAGAGGGGGGGGGTAGAACAAGAGAGAGAGTTGTGCTTGTGTTTTCTGTCTCTCTTAGCTATGAGAACACCACCTGGGACTCAGTCTCTCTTTCATGTAGAGGTGAATACATCAATAGAAAACTGCATTAATTCCTCCAAAAGAGCCCAAAATAGTCCCAGCATAATACTACATACTACATCCAGGCTCCTGATACAATACTGTTTCGTCAGCCAACAAGATGAGTAGGCCTAACAAACAGCAAAAGCAATAGTCTGTCAATCTACTATCCCCTATAGAACAAAAAGTATTCTATTCTGTGCTAGAAATAAATATTCCAAACATAGTCTGGGACAGTTGAGTGATGCAATAGATCCCAAATTAATACAACCACTAGCATCAAAAAAACACAACAGATCAGAACATTTTATCAGGTTTGAAGGTAAGACCCAAATGCCCCCAAAAATCTGATGCACCCCAGCTGTTTGGCTGGCAGCTGGTGCTTATGGAACAATATATAATTAAGCAATAAGGCCTGAGGGGGTGTGGTATATGGCCAATATACCATGGCTAAGGGCTGTTCTTAAGCACGCAATGTGGAGTGCCTGGATACAGTCCTTAGCAGTGGTATATTGGAAATATACCACAAACCCCTTGAGGTGCCTTATTGCTATTATAAACTGGTTAACGAATGTAATTAGAGCAGTAAAAATAAATGTTTTGTCATACCCATGGTTTACGGTCTGATATAACACGGCTTTCAGCCAATCAGCATTCAGGGCTCGAACCACCCAGTTTATAATAATATATACCATATGCTTTTATCCAAAGCAAATTCTATAATGCATGCATACATTTTACATATGGGTGGCACCGGGAATCAAACCCAAAACCCTGGCAGTGTAAGCACCATGCTGTAGCAGCTGAGCTATACAGGAACACACTGCACGCATGATTCACTTTCATAATGAGAGTCAGAAATGACAGTAAATCAGACTACAATCAGGTGGTGTATCTACACACACCTTATAGCACTGTAGTGCGTGTTAATAACACTAGTCTGCATTGGATGCACATTTCCAGAGAGTAAACTCGACAAGATTCAAACTATGACTTCCTGTACGGTTTCCATCCTGTTAAATCACAACTGTGGTTATGCGACCCCTTCACTCTGCATACCACACCCTGGCTCCAGAAATAGCTGTGTTTCTCAGAGTTGCTGCTCTTGACTTGATTAAGACCAAGATAGACAGGTAGGTACTAGTTACAAGAAGCACACACGTCAGTGAAAAAAACACAGTCTTGCACTATGCGCATAACCACACACACAAGTAGAAAAAGATAAAGAGAAATGTAAATTGAGAAGTATATGAGGCTAAATAAACAACCTCTTCTCCCACATCTCCAAGCGCCACAATGTGTAGGCGTTAGTTTGAGAGCAAAGAGTTTTAAATGTTAGACACCCTGAAATGTTATCGTTTATCATCTAGCACAGATTTACAGTTAGATGATGCCTCCTTATGTGATAGCGGTACAAATGTCAATTAGTTCCAAGAGAAGGTAAGTGCAATGTGATATCTCTCACGTCTTCATTTGAAAAGTACATTACCTACGTTACAATTGTTGTTTGTCTGGAAAAGATCTGAAGCTCTATAAATAAAGGATAGGAACATGCAGTTCTGTTCTTGATCAGATGATGCTGCATGTGGCAGTTACTATGAGTAGTTGAAACACAGCACTTCCGTCTCATGAACAGTTACTGAAGGTTACTGATGCTGTAGTGTCCTACAACATGCATCGCTGTACATTAAATCATCAAATGGAATGCATTCAAAGTTTGCCTTATTATCTCCAATGTAGTGTTGAGACATATAGCTGAATCTATACAAACGATGGCAATGGCACATTAACATATCTCAACATCTGACCACTTTTGAGGTCTGAAAAAGTAGTGAGCTATCCCTTTAAGCTTGGTGAAGAAGAACAGTGTCTGGAGTGGAGAGTCCAGCCGATGTGATCCTCCTCTAGTGAAACATCCCTTATTAAGAAGTACAACTAAGGCTAGAGGATTCACTTATACAACCAATCAATACAACACCTGTCTCCCACTAGTACTCAGAGTACCATTCTCCCTCCCTCCCCCGGTCTGTCTTTCCCTCAGAGTGCCACTCTCTCTGTCTGTCTGTCTGTCTGTCTGTCTGTCTGTCTGTCTGTCTGTCTGTCTGTCTGTCTGTCTGTCTGTCTGTCTGTCTGTCTGTCTGTCTGTCTGTCTGTCTGTTTCTTTCTTTCCCTCAGAGTAACACTCTCTCTCTCGGTCTCTCTCTCAGTCTCAGTCTCAGTCTCTCTCTCTCTCTCTCTCTCTCTCTCTCTCTCTCTCTCTCTCTCTCTCTCTCTCTCTCTCTCTCTCTGTCTCTTCTTGTCCTTATATTCATGCTGATTCCCTCTCTGTTTCCATTGTCTCACTACTCTGGTTATATATTCAGTCAGCCAAACAGATTCTTCACTGTGCAAAATGCCAGATGTTTTAATAAAACGATGATCCTTGCATTTAAATGCCACGGAAGTTAATCCAATATGTATGGAATATGAGTGTTATTGCATGCAGCCAGCAATACATTTTCACTGTCTTGTAATCTCCTGTTCTACAGGGAAAGACCCATCACTATAACGTCCCATACTGTCTTTCAATTATTATTTTGTCCCAAACCTTACGAGATCCAGCAAATAGACAACGTCCTCCGTGGGAGTGCAATAAAATGTTCATGAATAAATAAACGTCCACACACACTCTTTTCTTTTTATTTGTTTATTTTTTATTATTTTATTTTTTTATTTTATCCCCTTTTCTCCCCAATTTTCGTGGTATCCAATCGCTAGTAATTACTATCTTGTCTCATCGCTACAACTCCCGTACGGGCTCGGGAGAGACGAAGGTCGAAAGCCATGCGTCCTCCGAAGCACAACCCAACCAAGCCGCACTGCTTCTTAACACAGCGCGCCTCTAACCCGGAAGCCAGCCCCACCAATGTGTCGGAGGAAACACCATGCACCCGCCCCCCTCGGTTAGCGCGCACTGCGCCCGGCCCGCCACAGGAGTCGCTGGAGCGCGATGAGACAAGGATATCCCTACCGGCCAAACCCTCCCTAACCCGGACGACGCTAGGCCAATTGTGCGTCGCCCCACGGACCTCCCGGTTGCGGCCGGCTGCGACAGAGCCTGGGCGCGAACCCAGAGACTCTGGTGGCGCAGCTAGCACTGCGATGCAGTGCTCTAGACCACTGCGCCACCCGGGAGGCCGTCCACACACACTCTGAATAGCTCACTGTGTTCTCGCTTTGTGTGTGTGACAGAGATTCTTACTAACACCTGCGTGACAACCATGGTGGTCAATAATCAGAAGCGGAGATTAGTAAATGTCTCACTGAATACACACACACACACACACACACACACACACACACACACACACACACACACACACACACACACACACACACACACACACACACACACACACACACACACACACACACACACACACACACACACACACACACACACACACACACACACTCACTGATTCTGCCAATAGCAAGGATAGATGTTTATGAGATTGTGAAAGGCCTCGCATTTACAAATTATGATACAATATAAAACATCTACAACCATACACACACAAAATATAGACACACATTCACACACGTTTCCATACAGCATTGAATCCTATAATGAAAGCTGTTCTAATCCTGACTACCATGTTACTGACACAGGACCTGTACACACATCTGACTGGATCTCTGAACCTATTGCCACATGAATCCAATCTCAACAGATTAAAAACATTCATTCCATTCAGATTACGGGTGTCACAAAATATGATGTTTATTGAGGCACGACATGCACTAGCGTGGATGCTAGTCTGTCTCTCCTTTTTCGCTAATGTTCACAGCGTCGCTGATAGAAATGCAATGACAGAATGGACACAACGTGGAAGTCTATCATGTCGAATAGACAACCATCTCATTTCAATAAAACATTTTATATTAAAAAAACGTTGTGAACGAGTTGTGGGTTCCTTTCCTATTTTAATCAATGACATTATCATAATGAGGCCATTATCATGGCAGTATCAGGAGCTGAGTCTCCCCGTTGGACATTAATCAATACAGAGTTGTGGATTAATTCTCCTAGTCCAATGCATATACTGTATACACTATATGATAAGCAGTAGTAATGTGGGAATAAACGATACAGTTACATATTGGAAAATGATTTGTTATGATTAAATGTATCGTATGGTTTTGACAATATCACACTGTTATGTTTGCTCTAGTCGGCTGGACCAGCACCACAACTCCACTATTTCTCCTTCAACTTCTTTTTAAATAGGGAGACAATCTGTTTTCAGCATTTACTTCCATGACTGATCATGTACTTCTCATGTTCTCTCATGTCCCTCTGCAGCAGACGTACGTTCGGAACATCGAATCGCAATACATATAGAATCGTGATAATCGCAATACATATCGTATCGGCACCTGAGTATTGCGATAATATCGCATTGTGAGGTCCCTGGCAATTCCCAGCCCTACTAATCAGCAGAGGAACACCTCAGAGGAACACCTCAGAGGAACACCTTATCTCTTCCTGAGTATGTGGTGCTGGTGATAATTGCATGAAAAGACAGTGTGAACTGTGAACGTGACATACCCCCTAGCTAAGTGATAACTACTGTGAAAAGATAGACAGTGTGAACTGTGAACGTGACATACCCCCTAGCTAAGTGATAACTACTGTGAAAAGATAGACAGTGTGAACTGTGAACGTGACATACCCCCTAGCTAAGTAATAACTACTGTGAAAAGATAGACAGTGTGAACTGTGAACGTGACATACCCCCTAGCTAAGTGATAACTGCTGTGAAAAGATAGACAGTGTGAACTGTGAACGTGACATACCCCCTAGCTAAGTGATAACTACTGTGAAAAGATAGACAGTGTGAACTGTGAACGTGACATACCCCCTAGCTAAGTGATAACTACTGTGAAAAGATAGACAGTGTGAACTGTGAACGTGACATACCCCCTAGCTAAGTGATAACTACTGTGAAAAGATAGACAGTGTGAACTGTGAATGTGGCCTACCCCCTAGCTAAGTGATAACTACTGTGAATCTCACTCTGTCACCTACTGTGCTGTTACATAAGGATAGAAGAGAGATGTTACATTTTCAAATGATGTTTCAGGAGTTAAAAGTTTCTATTCAATCCCTTTATCTAACTTTTGCTATGGTATATAGCCCCAAGGGATAAGTCAAATTGTAATCTCCGCTCCTCTTCTCCTCCCCTCCCTCCCCTCTCATCCTATCATCTTCCCTCTCATCTCTCATCTCTTCTGCCTTCATACATCCTCTTTCCTCTCTTCCTCTCTTAGTCCTCCTCTCTCTCCTCCTCTTGGCCTGTAATTCCCTATTGCACAGAATGAATAATTCAAGGTGATTTATCTGTCAGTGAGTTTTGGTGCCCTGAACCGCCCAGTCATGGACCCATGGTACTAATGGAGGGTGGCAGGCTGACACCCTGACTACACCGTTCACGTTGTGTGAGCGAGCGTTGCAAAATAAATGTATCCAATAAGGAGGCGTCTTGCAACGTGTCGAGCGTCTCTAATAGAACCTGGGTACGCGGACGCTCCTTGACACTCGGCAGTTAGGATGAAATGATTGAATAAATTCTCTATTAGAGACGCTCAACATGCTGCAAGTCCCCTCCTTATTGGATAGCAGGAAGATACAAACCCACGTGGATGAAAGACCAACTAGGAGAGATTCATCAAAGAAAACAAACTAAAAACTAACTAGGTTACCCTTATTATCTGTGGAGTAGAGAAACACACAATTTTGTATGACTCCCACTGAACATTCTACAAAGAACCAGCTAAAAAGAGGACATATGCATGTCAGGTAAAATAACAACCCAATGTTCATCTCCCAGGAAAAAATAGCAACAGCTAGCTAGCAAAATGTCTATGAATGTTTCACGTGTGTTTCAACATTCCCCCCAAAATATTTTTTGGTATTTTAACCTTTGTGTCATGATCGTGTCTGGTGGGGATAGACAAAATGATCACGCACACAATGGCGCACGCGCGGGCGGGTGTCGCAATGAGGTCCTGCTCTCTCTGCCCAGGCCAGGACTGATCTGTCTGGGTAACTGGCCAATCTACTCCCCCCTGACCCACATGCACAAGTGGTGCAGCGGTCTAAGGCACTGCATCTCAGTGCTAGAGGTGTCACTACAGACCCTGGTTCAATTCCAGGCTGTATCACAGATGAGACACTGACGTCATCAGAGTGTGACGTATGTTTGTTGATGTCGAACACTGAAACCTGTTAACTTCTCTAGGATAGGGGGCAGTATTTTCACGTTTGGATGAAAAGCATACCCAAATTCAACTGCCATCTACTCATCCCCAGAAGATAAGATATGCATATTATTAGTAGATTTGGATAGAAAACACTCTGCATTTTCTAAAACTGTTTGAATCATGTCTGTGAGTATAACAAAACTTATTTAGCAGGCGAAACCCTGAGGACAAACCATTCAGATGTTCTTTTTTGAGGTCACTCTCTTTTCAATGAGATTTCATTGGGAATACAGATTTCTAAGGGACGTTCTTGCAGTTCCTACAGCTTCCACTGGATGTCAACAGTCTTTAGAAATTGGTTGAAGTTATTCCTTTGTGTAATGAAGAAGTACGGCCATCTTGAACGAGAGTCACTCGACGTGTCCTGTTTGTTAGAGGTGCGTGACCAGAAAGCTAGCTACAGTTTGTTTTAATCCTGTATTGAACACAGATCATCCCGTCTTCAATTTTATCGATTATTTACATTAAAAAATACCTAAAGTTGTATTACAAAAATAGTTTGAAATGTTTTGGCAAAGTTTACAGGTAACTTTTGAGATACTTTGGAAAGACGTTTCACAAGTTAGAACCGGTGTTTTTCTGGATCAAACGCGCCAAATAAATGGACATTTTGGATATATATCGACGGATTTAATCGAACAAAATAACCATTTGTGATGTTTATGGGACATATTGGAGTGCCAACAACAGAAGCTCGTCAAAGGTAAGGCATCAAAGGATAGTGATTAATTTTATCTCTATTTCTGCTTTTTGTTACTCCGCTCTTTGGCTGGAAAAATGGCTGTGTTTTTCTGTGGCTATGTACTGACCTAACATAATCGCAAGGTGTGCTTTCGCCGTAAATCCTTTTTGAAATCAGACATGTTGGCTGGATTCACAACAAGTGTAGCTTTAATTTGGTGTCTTTCATGTGTGATTTCATGAAAGTTTGATTTTTATAGTAATTTATTTGAATTTGGCGCTCTGCATTTTTACTGGCTTTTGGCCAAGTGGGACGTTAGCGTCCCACATATCCCAGAGAAGTTAAACCTGAACTAAAGACCTAGGTTGAAAAGCTGACAGTGTTTTCAAATACTTTTATTTTATTTTGAATCATGTGGTTCTGTTGGGCTAAATTGCTGTGAGCGCTGCTGTCTGTCCCTGGAACCTGACAGATTCCGTATAAGGGGAGAGACGCGAAAGCCCAGCTAGCCTAGCTCGCTCGGCTGGCGGTCTAAAATGGAGCCGCTATTGAACGAATCCAACGTTGCAGGATCTGCATTTACTTTGCTTTGTTCCGGGACAATGTGGACCGAGTTGGCTTTCAATGTAGCAACTGCTTGCTTGCGGAGGACTACAGGAGCGATGTAGCTACTCTTAGCAAGCAAGTAGCAAACCTACATAAGCTATTGGGGAACCCACGCCCACCTACTTTTTATTTTTCTTCCACCCCAGTAGCCGGACGCCACTCTGGTCTGGTGGAGGTTTCACTGCCGTGTTGGCTCTCCACAACCGACTGGACGGTGTTAGGCAGGGTTCCATCCCCGAAGGGGTCTCTGCCTTCCCTGGAGAATGGAGCTGATCTCGACCCAAACAAGCAGCCATGGAAGTATTCACTCGCCGTGGAAGTCAAAGAAGGCGTCCGCCAGCAACGGGGGTCACCATGGAGATGTTGAGCCCGGAACTGACACAGACCAGAAACAGCTTTGCCGCCCTGGATCCAGAGGTTCTGGTGCCTTCGTTTGTGGTGGCTTCCCAATCAAGATCGGATCCGGAGGTACCTGCGTCTTTGTCCTCGGCTCTGTCTCCCTCTCTGGTGGCTTCTATCTCGAGTTCAGATCCTCGGAGCTCCCACCCTCATCAGACCGTGAGGCTGCCTGAGAGACTGGCCCATTCAACATCACCAGCTGTCATCAATGGCAGCTCTATGGTGAGAAACATCTCGGTCCCCAAGGCAAAAAACATGTGCTACCCAGGAGCACGAGTACACAACATAACAAGGCTGCTTCCGACTGTTCTACCACAGATGCCGGGAGCTGACACCGTCGTAGTCCATGTGGGGTCAAACGACATCAGGAGGGATAGATCGGAACATTTGAAAATGGATTTTAAAGAACTTATTTTAGCATTAAAAGACTGCAAAAAACGGCCAATCATTTCAGGTCCAGTACCATCGCTGGGCCGCGTGTGTGAAATATTCAGCAGACTGCTGGCATTACACATCTGGCTAAAATATTACAGTAGCTCTGCTGGAGTCACTTTTATTGATAACTTTGACACCTTCTGGAAACAGAAGATACTCTACAGGAATGATTGAGTCCATCCAAATCATCTTGGCTCCTGGACTCTGTCCACACACTTCAAGGCTGCGTTGAAACAATGACTGGTAAATGATCCAAGACCAGCTCAGTTAATCCCTACCATTGTGACAATGAGTTGTCATAATGCTGCATCAAATGTACATGATCTTAGGGGCATTGGCAAACACAATGTAAGTAATTTAATTAATGTACCCCTAATTGTACCGAATACATCTGTTTATCCTACAGCTATTGTAAGTAGTAATCATGAGCCTATAAACCAGAGTTACACTGTTAGCACTGAGGCAGTGTGCAATAGTAGGAAGACCACTTTATGCAGCTCACCCTGCACTATGAGTGCCAATATAAATAACATGAGTAAGTCTACCTCTGATAAGCTTCCTAGTAAAGCCTTAAAAACAATCAAGCAACCCAGAAAAGTGCTAAAAATAGCCCATATTAACATATGTAGCCTAAGAATCAAGGTCCATGAAGTCAATAACTTGCTTGTAACAGATGACACTCATATTCTGACTATCTCTGAAACTCACTTAGATAAAACATTTGATGATACAGTGGTAGCAATACATGGTTATAACATCTACTGAAAATACAGAAATGCCAACGGAGGCGGTGTTGCGGTCTATATTCAGAACCAGATTCCTATAAAGATTAGAGACAATCTAATGTTACATACTGTTGAAGTAATATGACTACAGGTTCATCTGCCTCACCTAAAGCCCATTCTGGTGGGATGCTGCTATAGACCACCAAGTGCTAACAGTCAGTATCTGGATAATATGTGTGAAATGCTTGATAATGTTTGTGATATCAACAGAGAAGTATATTTTCTGGGTGATTTAAATATTGACTGGCTGTCATCAAGCTGCCCACTCAGGAAAAAACTTCAAACTGTAACCAGTGCCTGCAACATGGATCAGGTTTTCAGTCAACCTACCAGGGTAGTTACAAACAGCACAGGAATTAAATCATCAACATGTATTGATTTACTCATGCTGCAGATATTTGCTTTAAAGCAGTATCCAAATCCATAGGACGTAGTGATCATAATATAGTAGCCATATCTAGGAAAACCAAAGTTCCCATGGCTGGGCCTAATATAGTGTATAAGAGGTCATACAATAAGTTTTGTAGTGATTCCTATGTTGATGATGTAAAGAATATTTGCTAGTCTGTGGTGTGTAATGAGGAGCAACCAGACGCTGCACTTGACGCATTTATGAAACTACTTATTCCAGTTACTAATAAACACGCACCCATTATGAAAATGACTGTAAACTGACTGACTGACTGTAAACACTGTTAAATCCCCTTGGATTGATGAGGAATTAAATAATTGTATTGTTGAGAGGGATGAGGCAAAAGGTATGGCAATTAAGTCTGGCAGCCCAACTGATTGGCAAACGTACTGCAAATTAAGAAATCATGTGACTAAACTAAATAAAAAGAAACTACACTATCAAACAAAGATAAATTATATAAAGAATGATAGTAAAAAGCTTTGGGGAACCTTAAATGACATTGTGGGGAAAAAAGCCAACTCGGCTCCTTCATTCATTGAATCAGATGGCTCATTCATCACAAAGCCCACTGATATTGCAAACGACTTTAATGACTTTTTCATTGGCAAGATAAGCAAACTTAGGGATGACATGCCAGCCACAAACGGTGACACTACACATCCAAGTATATCGGACCAAATTATGAAAGACAAGAATTGTACTTTTGAATTCTGTGAAGTCAGTGTGGAAGAGGTGAAAAAAATATTGTTGTCTATCAACAATGACAAGCCAACAGGGTCTGACAATCTGGATGGAAAATTACTGAGGATAATAGCGAACAATATTGCCATATTTTCAGTTTAAGCCTACTAGACAGCGTGTGCCCTCAGGCCTGGAGGGAAGCTAAAGTCATTCCGCTACCCAAGAATAGTAAAGCCCCCTTTACTGGCTCAAATAGCCAACCAATCAGCCTGTTTCCAACCCTGAGTAAACTTCTGGAAAAAATGGTGTTTGACCAGATACAATGCTATTTACAGTTAAAAAAAAATACGACAGATTTTCATGCTTATAGGAAAGGACACTCAACAAGCACAGCACTTACACAAATGACTGATGATTGGCTGAGAGAAATTGATGATAAAATGATTGTGGGGGCTGTCTTGTTAGACTTCAGTGCAGCTTTTGACATTATTGATCATAGTCTGCTGCTGGAAAAACATATGTGTTATGTCTTTACACCTCTGCTATAATGGGGATAAAGAGTTACCTGTCTAACAGAACACAGAGGGTGTTATGGCTTTACACCCCCTGCTATAATGTGGATAAAGAGTTACCTGTCTAACAGAACACAGAGGGTGTTATGGCTTTACACCCCCTGCTATAATGTGGATAAAGAGTTACCTGTCTAACAGAACACAGAGGATGTTATGGCTTTACACCCCCTGCTATAATGTGGATAAAGAGTTACCTGTCTAACAGAACACAGAGGGTGTTATGGCTTTACACCCCCTGCTATAATGTGGATGAAGAGTTACCTGTCTAACAGAACACAGAGGGTGTCCTTTAATGGAAGCCTATCAAATATAATCCAGTTAAAACAGGATTTCCACAGGGTAGCTGTTTAGGCCCCTTGCTTTTTTCAATTTATACTAACAACATGCCACTGACTTTGAGTAAAGCCAGAGTTTCTATGTATGCAGATGACTCAACACTATACATGTCAGCTACTACAGCGACTGAAATGACTGCAACACTCAACAAAAAGCTGCAGTTAGTTTCAGAGTGGGTGGCAAGAAATAAGTTAGCTCTAAATATTTCTAAATATTGGAACAAAACACTCACTAAACCCTAAACCTCAAACAAATCTTGTAATAAATAATGTGGAAATTGAGCACGTTGAGATGACTAAACTGATTGGAGTAACACTTGTCAACTGTCATGGTCAAAACATATTGATGCAGTAGTAGCTAAGATGGGGAGAAGTCTGTCTATAATAAAGCGATGCTCTGCCTTCTTAACAACACTATCAACAAGACAGGTCCTACAGGCTCTAGTTTTGATGCACCTTGACTACTGTTCAGTCGTGTGGTCAGGTGCCACAAAAAATAACTTTGCAATTGGCTCAGAACAGGGCAACACGGCTGGCCCTTGGATGTACACAGAGAGCTAATATTAATAATATGCATGTCAATCTCTCCTGGCTCAAAGTAGAGGAGAGATTGACTTATTAGTATTGACTTATTGGTATTGACATGTTGAATGAACCGAGCTGTCTCTCTAAACTACTGGCACACAGCTCGGACACCCATGCATACCCCACAAGACATGTCACAAGAGGTCTCTTCACAGTCCCCAAGTCCAGAACAGACTATGGGAGGCGCACAGTACTACATAGAGCCATGACTACATGGAACTCTATTCCACATCAAGTAACTGACGCATGCAGTAAAATTAGATTTAAAAAACAGATTAAAAAAACCTTATGGAATAGCGGGGACTGTGAAGCAACACAAACATTGGCACAGACACATAGTAGCTGCTGCTTGAAGAGTAGCTGCTGCTTGGGATCTGTAATAAATACAAATACAAATACAACTGGCCGTGATTGGGAGTCCCATAGGGAGGCGCACAATTGTCCCAGAGTCGTCCGGGTTTGGGTTTGGCCGGGGCGGGCCGTCATTGTTAAGAAGAATTTGTTCTTAACTGAATCGCCTAGTTAAATAAAGAATAAATCAAATGACAAATGCACACAGACATACACGCAGACAGACACACAGCACGCACACATTCACTTGCCAATCCAATCTAGGGGAGATGTTCTACAGTGGTCTGGCAATGGGTTAAACAGGAATTGTTCTCAGGCCCAGTGAGGGCTGGCTGACTGTCCTGTCACCCCGTAGAGGGGACTCCTGTTCTGCCTAGAAGTGTTCAGCCATCACCTGCAGGAGAGAGGCAGGCTTTATCTTTAATACATATTGAGGAGAAACATCATGCCTGGAGAAGGCCTCTGGAGAGGCACGCTGTGGAATCAAGACAGTTTAGTCAGTTCATAGAAGTGCTAAGTATAGATCAGTACATTGTAAGATGTACATTGTGTTTATGTGTGTGTGTGCAGGTGCATGGGTGCGGATCATTATGTGGGTGGGGGTAACACCCTGGGGATTGAACCTGGGTTGTCTGCAACATCAAGACCAAATTAGAACTTTGAACACAAGTCTAGGTGTCTCTGTGAGTCCTCATGCCTCAAACTAGCAGATAGACATCAATAGTGTAATTCAGGTCACGGCACCGATGTAACTAAGGTATCAAACAACATCCGCTAGTTTGTAAGTTTGCTCGTTCGGTGACCCATCTCTGCTGCTTGTGCATTTGTATGTATGTAAGACACAGAGGATTTACATCGGGGTAGTTCATAGGATCTGTATACCCCCATACCATCTAGAGTGTAATGTGCATCCCTGTCTGGAAAGAACACTACATTTGTTTCGGTTGCAAATGTTGATGACAACAGCTCTGTTTGCTTCACAGTGCAATTGAATTGTGTCCCGCCTGCACAGAAAAACACTTTACTTGAAGCACCCTTTTATGTGTTCTTTTGCCTTTTTCTATCAACTCTAAGAAAGTATTAAAGTGATGATGTAGATAATATTCACAAGATCAAAGCATTCATTAAAACGCTATAGATGGCTGCATCTACAATGTTAAAATAGAAAGACTCAAAACACCATCATTGTGCAGTGAGACCATGAAAGGCAGCAGGCCTAAACTGAGCTCTGGTGTTTGGAGGACCTTTGAATGTAAACCCAATAGAAGTGTTCTGATACACTGAACGGATTTCAAAACAGAATGCAAGTAATCTGACACACCCAAAGTGGTTCTTCAATGTAAATATTGGTGTTTTTAAGAGTCTTGTGAAAACCATTGTGGGTGTTTCAGTGCCTGTAAATGGCAGCATCAAAACACAAAAAGCATGTGTTGGCAGACTGTGTCTCTCATATAATCAAATGGTTTTGAAATGCCAATGATTTATTGCGTAAATATTGATTGATGAGGATTTTCAGACAGTATTTGAATTAAGATTTTAAAGAAAACTTGAAATTAATACATTTCCTAGGGCACTAATTATTGGCTAATTATTGGCTAATTTCTTCACAAAGTGTAATGAATTCATACTACAGAATAGTAGGCTGATACACAGCCAATACAGGTGGAGGCATGCACCTATAACATTTGTTTACAGACCGCCATAATACCAAAGAAGAAGAAGAAGGAGACAGGTGAGACCACACCAAACGCTCAAGTGAAACTCTCCAAAACAATCCAAGAAAGTATGCATCAATGAAATGTTATTATATTGAAGAAGGAAACAGAAAAGGAATTCACTCAACAGGACCATTTGTTTTGCGTAGCATTTCGGCTGCTAATGGTCGCTGTATGGTTATGCTTGGTGCATTGATCAGTTTTCTCGATGCTACATGTAGTTGTTAATTGACACAATGTCATTGTTGGCACCTTTCACACACTTGTTTTTTTATGCAAATTAAGGCCTGTCTTTTTTTGCTTTCATGCAAATTAAGGCATATTTTTTTGTTAATACTGCTGGTTTATTTGCCTACTAGCTTTATCTATTGTTCAATGCTCGCCCCACGTGCTATATGCTACACTAAATAGCCACAGCTAATTTAGCCTGCTTTAGCTCTGGCTTACCACGCCACATGTTATTGCATCCAACTATTTATACCCTTTGACTTATTCCACATTTTGTTGTGTTACAGCCTGAATTCAAAATGTATTGAATAAGTCTCATCCATCTATACACAATAACCCATAATGACAAAGTGAAAACATGTTTTTAGAAATTGGTGCACATTTTTTGAAAAGGAAATACATAAGTATTCAGACCCTTTGCTATGACAATCCAAACTGAGCACAGGTGCATCCAGTTTCCTTTGATCATCCTTGAGATGTCATTGCCACTTGATTGGAGTCCACATGTAGCCAATTCAATTGTTTGCACATTAATTAGAAAGAAACACACCTGTCTATATAAGGTCCCACTGTTGACTGCATGTCAGAGCAGAAACTATACCATGAAGTCCAAGGAACTGTCCATAGATCTCCGAGATATAATTGTGATGAGGCATATATCTGGGGAAGGGTATAAAACTATTTCTAAAGTGTTGAAAGTTTCCAAAAACTCAGTGATCTCCATCATTAGGAAATTGAAAAAATATGAAACTACCCAGACTCTGCCTAGAGCTGGCCGTCCAAACAAACTGAGCAACCGGGCAAGAAAGACCTTTGTCAGGGAGGTGACCAAGAACCCAATGACCACTTTGACAGATCAACAGAGTTCCTTGGCTGAGATGGGAGAACCTGCCAGAAGGACAACAGTCTCAACAGCACTTCACCAATTTGGGCTTTATGGGAGAGTGGCCAGACTGAAGCCACTCCTGAGAAAAAGGCACATGACAGCACGCCTGGAATTTGCAAAAATGGCTTTGAAAGAATGAGAGCATTTGGCAAAAATATCCTGTCGTCTGATGAGTCAAACATTTTACTATTTGGCCTGAATGCAAAGCAGTATGTCTGGAGAAAACCAGGCACAGCTCATCAGCCGTCTACCACCATCCCTACCGTGAAGCACGGTGGTGGGACCATCATGCTATGGGAATGCTTTTTAGTGGCAGAGATTGGGAGACTGATAGAGGGAAGAATGAATGGAGCCAAATACAGGCAAATTGAGAACCTGCTTCAAAGTACAAACGACCTTTGACTGGGGAGGCGAGGATTTACATACCAACGGGACAATGACCCCAAGCACACAGCCAAAGCAACACTGGAATGGCTTCAGAACAAGAACATGAAAGTCCTTGAGTGGCCCAGCCAAAGCTCAGACTTGAATCCCATTGAAAATCTGTGGTAAGACTTGAAGACTGCTGTTCCTCATCTAACTTAACTGAGCTTGAGGAAATCTGCAAGGAAGACTGGGAGAAAATCCCCAAATCCAAATTCACAAAGCTGATACAGACATGCCCAGGACGACTCAAAGCTGTAATCGCCGCTAAAGGTGCTTCTATAAAGTATTGACTCAGGGGTGTGAATACTTATATACATTTGATATTTCTGTATTTCATTTCCAATAAATGTGAAAAAAAAACATTTTCTGAAGGCTCTGTATATGCATATTGCTATTGATATGTTTAAAAAATGTATATTTCTATTGCAATTTATTACTGTTAAGGCAGTTAGTACATTAATGCATAATTCAGTTATTATCTTTATGGCTTGCTATTATTTGCTATTTCTGTCTCCTGCAGAAAAAATATACACAGTCAAAGGTTTGGACAAACCTACTCATTCAAAGGTTTTTCTTAATTTTTACTATTTTCTACATTGTTGAATAATAGTGAAGACATCAAAACTATGAAATAACACATATGGAATCATGTAGTAACCAAAAAAGTGTTAAACAAATCGAAATATATATTAGATTTGAGATTCTTCAAAGTAGCCACCCTTTGCCTTGATAACAGCATTACACACTCTTGGCATACTCTCAACCAGCTTCACCTGGAATGCTTTTCCAACAGCCTTGAAGGAGTTCCCACATATGCTGAGCACTTGTTGGCTGCTTTTCCCTCACTCGGCGGTCCAACTCCTCCCAAACCATACCAATTGGGTTGAGGTCGTGTGATTGCGGAGGCCAGGTCATCTGATGCAGCACTCCATCACTCTTCTTCTTGGTCAAATAGCCCTTACACAGCCTGGAGGTGTGTTGGGTTATTGTCCTGTTAAAAAACAGGACAAGCGCAAACCAGATGGGATGGCGTATCGCTGCAGAATGCTGTGGTAGCCATGCTGGTTAAGTGTGCCTTGGATTCTAAATAAATCACAGACAGTGTCACCAGCAAAGCACTCCACACCATCACAATTTTTCCTCCATGCTTGACAGTGGGAACCATATATGCGGAGATCATCCGTTCACGTACTCTGCATCTCACAAAGACACAGCGTTTGGAACCAAAAATCTGACATTTAATTTCTCGTGTTTCTTGGCCCAAGCAAGTCTCTTATTATTATTGGTGTCCTTTAGTAGTGGTTTCTTTGCAGGAATTCGACCATGAAGGTCTGATTCACGCAGTCTCCTCTGAACAGTTGATGTTGACATGTGTCTGTCACTTGAAATCTGTGAAGAATTGATTTGGGCAGCAATTTCTGAGGCTGGTAACTCTAATGAACTTATCCTCTGCAGCAGAGGTAACTGTGGGTCTTCCTTTCCTGTGGTGGTCCTCGTGAGAGCCAGTTTCATCCCAGCGCTTGACGGTTTTTGTGACTGCACTTAAAGAAACTTTAAAAGTTCTTGAAATGTTCCGGATTGACTGACCTTCATGTCTGAAAGTAATGATGGTCTGTCGTTTCTCTTTGCTTATTTGACCTGTTCTTTTACCAAATAGGGCTATCTTCTGTATACCACCCCTACCTTGTCACAGCACAACTTATTGGCTAAAACACATTAAGAAGGAAAGAAATTCCACAAATTAACTTTAACTAGGCACACCTGTTAGTTGAAATGCATTCCAGGTGATTGCCTCATGAAGCTAGTTGAGCGAATGCCAAGAGTTTGCAAAGCTGTCATCAAGGCAAAGGGTGGCTACTTTGAAGAATCTCAAATGTAAAATATACTTTGATTTGTTTAACACTTTTTTGGTTACTACATGATTCCATAAGTGTTATTTCACAGTTTTGATGTCTTCACTATTATTCTACAATGTAGAAAATAGTCCAAATAAAGAAAAACCCTTGAATGTGTAGGTGTGTCCAAACTTTTGACTGGTACTGTATACACAGTGCATTCGGAAAGTATTCAGACCCCTTGTCTTTTTCTACATTTTGTTACATTACAGCCTTATTCTAAAATGTATTCAATAGTTTTTTACCCTCATCAATCTACACACAATACCCAATAATGACAAAGCCTAAACAGGTTTATAGATTATTTTGCAAATGTATTAAAAATAAAAAACAGAAATACCTTATTTACATATAAGTATTCAGACACTTTGCTATGAGACTCGAAATTGAACTCAGGTGCATCCTGTTTCCAAATATCATCCTTGAGATGTTTCTACAACTTGATTAGAGTCCACCTGTGGTAAATTCAATTGATTGGACATGATTTGGAAAGGCACACACCTGTCTATTTAAGGCCCCACAGTTGACAGTGCATGTCAGAGATAAAAACCAAGCCACGAGGTCGAAGGAATTGTCCGTAGAGATCCGATACAGGATTGTGTCGAGGCACAGATCTGGGGAATGGTACCAAAACATTTCTGCAGCATTGAAGGCCCCTAAGAACACAGTAGCCACCATCATTCTTAAATGGAAGAAGTTTGGAACCACCAAAACTCTTCCTAGAGCTGGCCGCCCAGCCAAACTGAGCAATCGGGGGAGAAGGGCTTTGGTCAGGGAGTTGACCAAGAACCCGATGGTCACTGACAGAACTCCAGAGTTCCTCTGTGGAGATGGGAGAACCTTCCAGAAGGACAACCATCTCTGCAGCACTCCACCAATACGGCGTTTATGATAGAGTGGCCAGACAGAAGCCACTCCTCAGTAAAAGTCACATGACAGCCACTTGGAGTTTGCCAAAAGGCACCTAAAGGACTCTCAAACCATGAGAACAAGATTCTCTTGCCTGATGAAACCAAGATTGAACTCTTTGGCCTGAATGCCAAGTGTCACGTCTGGAGGAAACCTGGCACCATCCCTACAGTAAAGCATGGTGGTGGCAGCATCATGCTGTAGCATCATGCTGTGGGGATTTTTTGCAGCGGCGGGGACTGGGAGACTAGTCAGGATCGAGGGAAAGATGAACGGAGCAAAGTACAGGGAGATCCTTGATAAAAAACCTTCTACATCGAGCTCAGGACCTCAGACTGGGGCGAGGATCACCTTCCAACAGGACAATGACCCTAAGCACACAGCCAAGACAATGCCGGAGTGGCTATAGGACAAGTCTCTGAATGTCTTTGAGTGGCCCAGCTCGAGTCCAGACTAGAACCTGATCGAACATCTCTGGATAGACCTGAAAATAGCTGTGCAGCGATGCTCCCCATCCAACCTGACAGAACTTGAGAGGATCTGCTGAGAAGAAT
Organism: Salvelinus alpinus; assembly: GCF_045679555.1. NCBI lineage: Eukaryota > Metazoa > Chordata > Actinopteri > Salmoniformes > Salmonidae > Salvelinus > Salvelinus alpinus. Next base: position 37,547,913 of record NC_092102.1, on the reverse strand, counting down.
GGGAGAAACTCCCCAAATACAGGTGTGCCAAGCTTGTAGCGTCATACCCAAGAAGATTCGAGGCTGTAATCGCTGCCAAAGGCTCTTCAACAAAGTACTGAGTAAAGGGTCTGAATACTTATGTAAATATAATATTTCATCCAACCCTGTAATGTAACAAAATGTGGAAAAAGTCAAGGGGTCTGAATACTTTCTGAATGGACTGTATCAAGACTATAACTATAAGGGCATAAGGTAGAGACCCAAATGCAGACACAGGAAGCAGATGGTTGAGCTCCGTTATTTATTACACCAAAAGGGGTAGGCAAAAGGCAGGTCGGGGACAGGCGAGAGTTCATAAACCAGGTCAGAGTCCAAACAGTACCAGTGGATAGATAGGCTCGAGGTCAGGACAGGCAGGGGTTCAGTGAACAGGTACGAGTCCAAACAGTACAAGGGGATAGGCAGGCTCGAGGTCAGAACAGGCAGAGTGGTCAGGCAGGCGTATTCAGCATCAGGACAGGCAAGGGTCAGAACCAGGAGGGCTAGCAAAAAAACTGAGACTGGGAAAAATAGGAGCTCGGAGAAACGCTGGTTTACTTGGCAAAACAAGACAAACTGGCACAGAGAGACATGAAATACAGGGATAAATACACAGGGGACTAATGGGGAAAACAGGAGACACCTGGAGGTGGGTGGAGACAATCACCAAGACAGGTGAAACAGATATGACAATAATTACCAATTGGATATCACGAAATTGAGGTGAAAAGGGTTAAAAAGTACAACAACAAAAAATCAAATTTTATGCACTCTGGACATGCTTTGGTAGTACCCAACTTGCTAACTACTATCAGTTCCTAATGGCCTCGTACTCAGGGCTCTATTGTCCCTCTAACCACTCTGACATCAATGTAAATGCTTTCGAAAATCACATCCAACACTTATCATGAAAACAGTAGGCCTATCATACTTTTAAAACTCACCTCACTGTGATGATCAATTTGAAGAAAGAGGTTCAACAGCGAGTTGAAACAGTGTAAAATATGTTTGTTGTTTCAAAGCCTAATACAACGAAATGGACAGTGCTTTTAAGGTGATGATTCATTTCAATTCCCCCATATGCATATTAGCGCTTATGCATATGCATAGGCTTATGAGCCCAAGCTCATAAACCCCAAAAAAACATAATTAAAATGTTGATTGTGCCGTTATACAATACGAAGCCTACCACATATTATGCATAGCATAAAAACATCAAACAAAACTGATTTAAGATGTCTTTGGTACATAGTTGGTCTGGCCTTTGAGTGTGGACTGTATTATTATGCATACTGGATCGACTGGTTACCTTATGCTCCAAAATGTCTATCCATGAGTCTGGGAGAGAACGTATAGCCCTAGGCGATGCTGCTGGTTCATTGATTGTGTAGGGCGGCTTACAGTTAGCCTACAATTATAGTGAATTTGTATTTGATTTTGAATAGCCTAGTAACATTCCCTTTAGCTATACAGCATATCTCATCACCATGCATTTCCATCTCATCTCTCCTTTATTCCTTTCTCAAGCGCGCAGACGGGCTGTCAACAGTTTAGTGAAATTTGTTTAGTTGTGAAAACATGTTACTATCGATGTTCCCGAACAGATTCCACTTGGTTTCCCAAATTAAGCACTTGCTATCTGCATGATCAAGGTTGAAGGGCCCATGGCATACAGAGTTTGGGTGGAAAATCCCGTCGGGCAGCAAGAGCATGCTCCTCAAACAGTGGTTGATGCCTGGAGCGAAATAAATGGAGTGAAAATTATGTTTATTTCTAAGCACATGCTCCGCTATAAAACCGAAGTAGCCTACAAAACTGACTGGCGGGAAAGCACGCGGCCTACATTCACTATTCCAGTGCATACAGATGACATGTCTTTTGTCCCCTGTCCATTTGATAATGGGACATTCTAAATCGAAACAAATTTTACATATTAGTAAAGACAAGCAGTCGACATTCCCGAACCGATTTCACTTGGTTTTCCAAATTAAGCACTTACTAGCTGCAGGATCAAGTGCGTAAAATCACTGGGGAAGCCAAAAAGCCACATTACAACCTATATGATGTGATAGTTGCGTTGTTTGCTCAATAATCTGTTAATTCATATGTTTGCAACGGTGATATATAGGCCTAAAGGCCGAGACAATAAAAAGTCACAGTGGCAGAATACATTCAACCACACATTTGTTTATACAAAAAGAGGGATTCCCATTTACAGTATTTAAACTCTAGAAGAAGGATATATACAGTATTTAAACTCTAGAAGAAGGGATCTATACAGTATTTAAACTCTAGAAAAAGGGATATATACAGTATTTAAACTCTAGAAGAAGGGATCTATACAGTATTTAAACTCTAGAAGAAGGGATATATACAGTATTTAAACTCTAGAAGAAGGGATCTATACAGTATTTAAACTCTAGAAGAAGGGATCTATACAGTATTTAAACTCTAGAAGAAGGGATCTATACAGTATTTAAACTCTAGAAGAAGGGATCTATACAGTATTTAAACCCCAGAAGAAGGGATCTATACAGTATTTAAACTCTAGAAGAAGGGATCTATACAGTATTTAAACTCTAGAAGAAGGGATATATACAGTATTTAAACTCTAGAAGAAGGGATCTATACAGTATTTAAACTCTAGAAGAAGGGATCTATACAGTATTTAAACTCTAGAAGAAGGGATCTATACAGTATTTAAACTCTAGAAGAAGGGATCTATACAGTATTTAAACTCTAGAAGAAGGGATCTATACAGTATTTAAACCCCAGAAGAAGGGATCTATACAGTATTTAAACTCTAGAAGAAGGGATCTATACAGTATTTAAACTCTAGAAGAAGGGATCTATACAGTATTTAAACTCTAGAAGAAGGGATATATACAGTATTTAAACTCCAGAAGAAGGGATCTATACAGTATTTAAACTCTAGAAGAAGGGATCTATACAGTATTTAAACTCTAGAAGAAGGGATCTATACAGTATTTAAACCCCAGAAGAAGGGATCTATACAGTATTTAAACTCTAGAAGAAGGGATCTATACAGTATTTAAACTCTAGAAGAAGGGATCTATACAGTATTTAAACTCTAGAAGAAGGGATCTATACAGTATTTAAACTCCAGAAGAAGGGATCTATACAGTATTTAAACTCCAGAAGAAGGGATCTATACAGTATTTAAACTCTAGAAGAACGGATCTATACAGTATTTAAACTCTAGAAGGGATCTATACAGTATTTAAACTCTAGAAGAAGGGATCTATACAGTATTTAAACCCCAGAAGAAGGGATCTATACAGTATTTAAACTCTAGAAGAAGGGATCTATACAGTATTTAAACTCTAGAAGAAGGGATCTATACAGTATTTAAACTCTAGAAGAAGGGATCTATACAGTATTTAAACTCCAGAAGAAGGGATCTATACAGTATTTAAACTCTAGAAGAAGGGATCTATACAGTATTTAAACTCTAGAAGAAGGGATCTATACAGTATTTAAACTCTAGAAGAAGGGATCTATACAGTATTTAAACTCTAGAAGAAGGGATCTATACAGTATTTAAACTCTAGAAGAAGGGATCTATACAGTATTTAAACTCTAGAAGAAGGGATATATACAGTATTTAAACTCCAGAAGAAGGGATCTATACAGTATTTAAACTCTAGAAGAAGGGATCTATACAGTATTTAAACTCTAGAAGAAGGGATCTATACAGTATTTAAACCCCAGAAGAAGGGATCTATACAGTATTTAAACTCTAGAAGAAGGGATCTATACAGTATTTAAACTCTAGAAGAAGGGATCTATACAGTATTTAAACTCTAGAAGAAGGGATCTATACAGTATTTAAACTCCAGAAGAAGGGATCTATACAGTATTTAAACTCCAGAAGAAGGGATCTATACAGTATTTAAACTCTAGAAGAACGGATCTATACAGTATTTAAACTCTAGAAGGGATCTATACAGTATTTAAACTCTAGAAGAAGGGATCTATACAGTATTTAAACCCCAGAAGAAGGGATCTATACAGTATTTAAACTCTAGAAGAAGGGATCTATACAGTATTTAAACTCTAGAAGAAGGGATCTATACAGTATTTAAACTCTAGAAGAAGGGATCTATACAGTATTTAAACTCCAGAAGAAGGGATCTATACAGTATTTAAACTCCAGAAGAAGGGATCTATACAGTATTTAAACTCTAGAAGAACGGATCTATACAGTATTTAAACTCTAGAAGGGATCTATACAGTATTGAAACTCTAGAAGAAGGGATCTATACAGTATTTAAACCCCAGAAGAAGGGATCTATACAGTATTTAAACTCTAGAAGAAGGGATCTATACAGTATTTAAACTCTAGAAGAAGGGATCTATACAGTATTTAAACTCTAGAAGAAGGGATCTATACAGTATTGAAACTCTAGAAGAAGGGATCTATACAGTATTTAAACCCCAGAAGAAGGGATCTATACAGTATTTAAACTCTAGAAGAAGGGATCTATACAGTATTTAAACTCTAGAAGAAGGGATATATACAGTATTTAAACTCTAGAAGAAGGGATCTATACAGTATTTAAACTCTAGAAGAAGGGATCTATACAGTATTTAAACTCTAGAAGAAGGGATCTATACAGTATTTAAACTCTAGAAGAAGGGATCTATACAGTATTTAAACCCCAGAAGAAGGGATCTATACAGTATTTAAACTCTAGAAGAAGGGATCTATACAGTATTTAAACCCCAGAAGAAGGGATATATACAGTATTTAAACTCTAGAAGAAGGGATCTATACAGTATTTAAACTCTAGAAGAAGGGATCTATACAGTATTTAAACTCTAGAAGAAGGGATCTATACAGTATTTAAACTCTAGAAGAAGGGATCTATACAGTATTTAAACTCTAGAAGAAGGGATCTATACAGTATTTAAACCCCAGAAGAAGGGATCTATACAGTATTTAAACTCTAGAAGAAGGGATCTATACAGTATTTAAACTCTAGAAGAAGGGATCTATACAGTATTTAAACTCTAGAAGAAGGGATATATACAGTATTTAAACTCCAGAAGAAGGGATCTATACAGTATTTAAACTCTAGAAGAAGGGATCTATACAGTATTTAAACTCTAGAAGAAGGGATCTATACAGTATTTAAACCCCAGAAGAAGGGATCTATACAGTATTTAAACTCTAGAAGAAGGGATCTATACAGTATTTAAACTCTAGAAGAAGGGATCTATACAGTATTTAAACTCTAGAAGAAGGGATCTATACAGTATTTAAACTCCAGAAGAAGGGATCTATACAGTATTTAAACTCCAGAAGAAGGGATCTATACAGTATTTAAACTCTAGAAGAACGGATCTATACAGTATTTAAACTCTAGAAGGGATCTATACAGTATTTAAACTCTAGAAGAAGGGATCTATACAGTATTTAAACCCCAGAAGAAGGGATCTATACAGTATTTAAACTCTAGAAGAAGGGATCTATACAGTATTTAAACTCTAGAAGAAGGGATCTATACAGTATTTAAACTCTAGAAGAAGGGATCTATACAGTATTTAAACTCCAGAAGAAGGGATCTATACAGTATTTAAACTCCAGAAGAAGGGATCTATACAGTATTTAAACTCTAGAAGAACGGATCTATACAGTATTTAAACTCTAGAAGGGATCTATACAGTATTGAAACTCTAGAAGAAGGGATCTATACAGTATTTAAACCCCAGAAGAAGGGATCTATACAGTATTTAAACTCTAGAAGAAGGGATCTATACAGTATTTAAACTCTAGAAGAAGGGATCTATACAGTATTTAAACTCTAGAAGAAGGGATCTATACAGTATTTAAACCCCAGAAGAAGGGATATATACAGTATTTAAACTCTAGAAGAAGGGATCTATACAGTATTTAAACTCTAGAAGAAGGGATCTATACAGTATTTAAACTCTAGAAGAAGGGATCTATACAGTATTTAAACCCCAGAAGAAGGGATCTATACAGTATTTAAACTCTAGAAGAAGGGATCTATACAGTATTTAAACTCTAGAAGAAGGGATCTATACAGTATTTAAACCCCAGAAGAAGGGATCTATACAGTATTTAAACTCTAGAAGAAGGGATCTATACAGTATTTAAACTCTAGAAGAAGGGATCTATACAGTATTTAAACTCCAGAAGAAGGGATCTATACAGTATTTAAACCCCAGAAGAAGGGATCTATACAGTATTTAAACCCCAGAAGAAGGGATCTATACAGTATTTAAACTCCAGAAGAAGGGATCTATACAGTATTTAAACCCCAGAAGAAGGGATCTATACAGTATTTAAACCCCAGAAGAAGGGATCTATACAGTATTTAAACCCCAGAAGAAGGGATCTATACAGTATTTAAACTCTAGAAGAAGGGATCTATACAGTATTTAAACCCCAGAAGAAGGGATCTATACAGTATTTAAACCCCAGAAGAAGGGATCTATACAGTATTTAAACTCTAGAAGAAGGGATCTATACAGTATTTAAACCCCAGAAGAAGGGATCTATACAGTATTTAAACTCTAGAAGAAGGGATCTATACAGTATTTAAACCCCAGAAGAAGGGATCTATACAGTATTTAAACTCTAGAAGAAGGGATCTATACAGTATTTAAACCCCAGAAGAAGGGATCTATACAGTATTTAAACTCTAGAAGAAGGGATCTATACAGTATTTAAACCCCAGAAGAAGGGATCTATACAGTATTTAAACTCTAGAAGAAGGGATCTATACAGTATTTAAACCCCAGAAGAAGGGATCTATACAGTATTTAAACTCTAGAAGAAGGGATCTATACAGTATTTAAACCCCAGAAGAAGGGATCTATACAGTATTTAAACTCTAGAAGAAGGGATCTATACAGTATTTAAACTCTAGAAGAAGGGATCTATACAGTATTTAAACCCCAGAAGAAGCTCATTTAAGATCAGTGATACTATCAAGAGCAGTGTGCGGTTTCCTTTTTCCTTCATCAGGTTCTAGATGGCACCTTTATTCTTAGACTGTAGTGTTTAGGAGCTTTAGCGAGAGATGAAACAACACCAAAAGAGAAGCTATCTAATTATGCACAAAACAGGACTCACCATTATAGTGTTTTCAACCTTTTCCTCTTGCAAGGTGTTACACAACTCTTGATTAAGTGGTGTTACAATACACCATGTCATGCCTCAGAACACCTTAGTTTGAATGTTTCAGTGCACCTTAAATCTGTCTCATAACCCCTTACACACATGTGCTTCAAAACTCCAGGGTTCCTCTCTTTAAAGTTGGTGTCAGTGCAGTTGCCACTAGTTTGTGTTACAAAACACTTCATTTTAACAGTGTATATAGTGTGAACATGAACATTCATATCATAACACAACCTAAGCAGGTTCTTCATACACACACAGGTTCTTCATACACACGCAGGCACACACACACACACACACGCAGGCACACACACACACACACACACACACACACACACACACACACACACACACACACACACACACACACACACACACACACACACACACACACACACACACACACACACACACACACACACACACACACACATACACTGAGACAACATGAAGGAGAATAGCTGGGAATCCATTCTCTCCTCCAGTTGATGACAAAAAATATGTAGAATTTGTCCACTCTGTTCTAAAAGGGAGACCCAGTCCACCCTCCACACCCTCTTCAACCCTGTCTAATAAACACAGCATCATCTCTTCAGGATCAAGATGTGCATCAAATGGGGATGGGCTGAATCAAACCCGGACAGAATGATAAGGTCATGACTTTTATCATAACATCCTGATCTGCACCTCTCTCCGCTACTGTCAATCACACCAACGGTGTGCTTCAGAATTGACAGGATCGCCACTAACCGGGGCATCTATCTATCTCTTCGTAAATAATCTGCAAATTGTTAAGTAGCCTACGACACCTGTTCAGAACTTCAAAGCGCAATCCCCAAAGGACATAAACAAGTTCCTCACATCGCTGACCCATTGGCTACAGTCCTTTACTGAGTATGAATTATTGATCAGACAGGTGGAAAATACAGCCCCTCTGGCGTCTCTCGAAGTGGTATGTCACATCACTGACAGAACGCAAAAAAAGTGATGAAAGTGTAGACCACCAAATAAACCGTTTTCAACCGGTAAAATATTATTCCTAATTATACTCACTCAGCCTCGCAGGTGAACCGGAGGAGCGATGTTGCCCGGCATTCCGGTCTCTCTCTCTCTCTCTCTCTCTGTCTGCAAGCTCTTCAAATGAGTTCTCTTGGGACAGCGCACGCCTTGGCTTTTGCAAGCATTCTCTGCAAAGATCCGCCCTCCTCACTCACTCACAACCATCCCTCAATTTTCTGCGATATAAAACGCGAAATCAGCATAGCACTGTGCAAAACTGTAGTTTTCCGTTTCTGGAGCAGAAGTAGCGGCTTCTGTTTCTATTTTAGAAGATGCTTCTCGCGCTACCAGGGGCTCATCTCTCGGTTTCCTTTCCTGTCCATCTGTGCTCGCGATTGCTCTGGACCATGTGATGGAGGCAGGAGGTAGGAGGCAGGCGCCCTACCCATTCCCTGACACGACCTCCTCCACATAGCTCCCCCCAATGGACAGCCTGAGAAATAATGAAAAGAGGTCTAAATAAATCAGATTGAGGATATGGGGACACGCACAGTATTTCTTGCGAGATGATAATGATCTAAATATAAATTATTCATAATAATAACCTCTGTATTTATTCCTCATCAAGTCTAGAATATTCTCATTGTAAAACATTGGAGTAATGCCACATAAGAGAGGCCACTGCTGCCTGGGCTATATAATACATACATAGTGCATGAGCTTGGGTCTAAATAAGGAAACTATTCATTCACATTGCGTGTAGCCCACAGCAAGTTTCTGGTAGCTTCCCTTTTTCCATTTATACTGGGCCTTTATGGGGAATGTCCAGTGTGAGAGAAGGAGTGAGTGAAAAAGAGAGAAGGGGGGACAGAGAGAGGGAGGCAGAGAGACAGAGAGAGAGAGAGAGAGAGAGAGAGAGAGAGAGAGAGAGAGAGAGAGAGAGAGAGAGAGAGAGAGAGAGAGAGAGAGAGAGAGAGAGAGAGAGAGAGAGAGAGAGAGAGAGAGAGAGAGAGAGAGAGAGAGAGAGAGAGAGAGAGAGAGAGAGAGTAGATCTGTTAAACCAGATATCTAACAGAACAGAGTAGGGAGATTTTTTATTGCACGCTGTCCTAGATGGAAAACAAATAATTCAAGCATGCATCAACATACACAAATATACACACAATATAGCTAAATATAACTGCTGATTGGCAAAACAGTGATGTATAGGGGCAGTTGGAAATACCCTGATGGATCAAGACTGTTAAGACATGGGTGGTGTATATGTTGCTCTTGACGTTCGAATGGGCTTGCACTCACATGATGAATTGGTTGTCATTGTCAGAGATGTATGCATGCATGCATGTTTGAGTGTGTGTGTGCGATTAGGTGAATGCATGTATGTGTATGTGTGTGAGAGAGAGAGAAAGGGAAAGAAGCTCTCAAGGAGAGAAAAGCCTCCTCCCTTTCTGCTTGTCAGAACTACTTGTATTGTTGCCGGCCATGCACCAGACTCTTGGGCCTCTGCTACAATGCAGCTCTCCTCCGCGCACCATGGCACTGACTGGCCTGTCACTTCTAGTTAGTGTCTGTGTGGGGAATGGGGATGGGAACAACAGACCCCCACGGCCTATAGGGCCAGACTGGACACACAACAGCCCAGTCACACACTCACACACACACAGACAAACACACTGGGGCGATAAGGAGGTGTCAGAGGATAGCGGCGGTGAAAGGGGAACACAAGGAAACCTCCATTAGTTGTCGTAATAGAGTTCAGCCAGTGACCTTATTCCTGCTGGACTGGGCTGCTTGCACCACACTAACACAACAGGCCTGCTTTTTCATTATTTCTAAAGAAACACAAGATTTAAAGAAACACACAGTTCACAGACATGCTTTAAAAAAAAACACAGTTCACAGCCTTGCTTTAAAAAAAAACACAGTTCACAGCCTTGCTTTTAAAGAAACATGTGTTCTAAATAACACATGACTTTGCATCGGGTTATTATTCAACACTACAAAAGTAGTCTGGTTCGTAATGTCTGGTTGTACTCATTGTATTGACTCACTGTATTGATTAAGAGATAGACCATCTTTAGCATTGTTCAGTATTCTGAACACACTGACAAAACAGCAAATGATGATGAGGATAGTAACGACTTATAACTTTGTCTCTTACTATACTCTTGCTATACTTATATCAGATTACCGTGCGGGGCTCCAAAAACACATTACACAACTCAAATCACTCTAGTAATAGAAAACACATCCTCCACAGTGTAAAACATGTCCCCCGCCCACCCTTCTCTAAAATACCAATCAGATATATTTCTAGTTGTATAGCGAGGTGGGCTACTGGGCCTAGGCTGGGTCGAGCGATGTGGGGCGATGGAGATGGAGAGAGAGAGGGAGAGGGTGCTTTTAAGGAGTGGAGCAGAGGAGTGTGTGATGTTAAAGATTTATCACGCTTGTGCAGGGACGAGATGGGAACCTGCCATGGCAACCAGAACCAACCAGGCATCTGAAAGAGACTGCTCTTAAAGGCTTTTCTATTATGGACCAGACCACAATCAGAAAGAGCAGGACAGAGGGCCAAGGTGGAGGAGGAGGAGGAGAGGAAGAGGAGGAGGAGTAGGAGGAAGAGGAAGAGGGGGAGAGGAAGCAGAGGAGAAGGGGAAGGGGAAGGGGAAGGAGGAGGAGGAGGAGGAGGAGGAGGAGGAGGAGGAGGAGGAGGAGGAGGAGGAGGAGGAGGAGGAGGAGGAGGAGGAGGAGGAGGAGGAGGAGAAGCCAGAGATGGGTATAGATGGAGAATGGAATGATGAAGGGTCAGGGTTAAGATGGAGGAGGATGAGGAGAAGCCAGAAATGGTATAGATGGAGAACGGAAGGATGAAGGATGAAAGGTTAGGTTTAAAGTGGAGGAGGATAAAGACTAAGAGGAGGAGAAGAAAGAAGAAGAGGGTGGAGAACTTGGAGAGAGGGTGGAGGAGGAGAAAGACTAGGAGGAGGAAAAGAAAGAAGAAGAGGGTGGAGAACTTGGAGAGAGGGTGGAGGAGGAGAAAGACTAGGAGGAGGAGAAGAAAGAAGAAGAGGGTGGAGAACTTGGAGAGAGGGTGGAGGAGGAGAAAGACTAGGAGGAGGAGAAGAAAGGAGAAGAGGGTGGAAAACTTGGAGAGAGGGTAGAGGAGGAGAAAGACTAGGAGGAGGAGAAGAAAGAAGAAGAGGGTGGAGAACTTGGAGAGAGGGTGGAGGAGGAGAAAGACTAGGAGGAGGAGAAGAAAGAAGAAGAGGGTGGAGAACTTGGAGAGAGGGTGGAGGAGGAGAAAGACTAGGAGGAGGAGAAGAAAGAAGAAGAGGGTGGAGAACTTGGAGAGAGGGTGGAGGAGGAGAAAGACTAGGAGGAGGAGAAGAAAGAAGAAGACGGTGGAGAACTTGGAGAGAGGGTGGAGGAGGAGAAAGACTAGGAGGAGGAGAAGAAAGAAGAAGAGGGTGGAGAACTTGGAGAGATGGTGGAGGAGGAGAGAAAAGAGGATTGATTGATATAATAATATAATATATGCCATCTAGAAGCTTTTATCCAAAACACTTTACTGTCATGTGAACATACATTTTACGTATGGGTGATCCCAGGAATCAAACCCACTACCTTGGTATAACAAGCGCCATGCTCTACTAACTGAAATACACAGGACCGCAAGAGGCAAGGGAGGTAGAGAGAGAGGAGGAGGGAGGAGAGGAGGAGTAAGCAGGGGTGGGCAACTCCAGTCCTCTGGGGCCTGATTGGTGTCACACTTCTTCTCCATCCCTAGCAAACACAGCTGATTAATCAAACTGCAGTCTAAACTGAAGATCATGATTAGGTGATTATTGAAGTCAGGTGTGCTAGCTGAGGCTGGGGCAAAACTGTGACACCAATCAGGCCCTCGAGGACTGGAATTGCCCACCCTTGAGGGGGATGGTGGAGAGAATAGGGTGAAATGTATTGATGGAAAATGGAGGAAAAAGGTAAGACACACACACACAGAAACACAGGCCCTGCTCTCCTTGTCTACCTCCTGACTGCATTGTCAACCACAACAGCCTACCTCACAAAGTCGTAAGGTCTAGAAACTGGGCTTGTGAACTCAGTAATAAAGCCCTCTAATTATCCAGTGTCTATTTTTATGATCAGTAACACTAAGGACATAGATTTGAGAAATATACACTCATATCCCAAAACTGAAATCTATGACTTCTATCACTTCTCCTCTCCCTCTCTCTATGCAATCTTGATACAGTCACAGTATCTTCATACTGTCTATTACCACATCGTTTTCTACTAGTGGATGTATTTCCCTTCATTCAGAACTGTATATTTTATGATACATCTGATTTACCTTTTTTAATGCCCTTTCAAATCAGAGTTGAACCCTAATTTAACCCTACACACATTTGTGAAATAGTCAGCAGGGTCTTTTAAATGCAGAATAGGACAAATAAGACAAGACACAATAGGCTTGTAAAAAAGGCCATCCTGCTCTTCTCCTCTCTACCTAACTTCCCCTTCAGTTTCCCCTAAGTCCCATTAGTTTGGCTGCTCAGCCTACCTAAGATGCCCTCAACCATCATAGCCCTGCCTATCCCAACCAATCAGAGTGCTTGGAAATGCGCATCTGGACACTGCACCCGCCCACTCAGGTCAGTGTTATCGTCACCCGAAGGGAAAAGACGCAAGTTTCTGAGGACTTGCTAATATCAACAGTAAGACGAATGTCTGAATGTTGTACATGCATCGAAATGTAAGTTGCAGGCGGTGTTTACATGCTGTGTAATAATAGGTAATTACCACTAATTACTTATCGTTACTTTGATACGTTTCAGCCGTAAGTTCTACGGTATGGCTGTTACTATTCTTTCATGTTAGACCATTCAAAAGCTGCTTTCAGTATTGTTTATCATTTGCAGTGTTATTCCATACTGCCATAGGTGTTATTACTGCGTGGAGGGGGAGAGGAAGCAGAGGAGAAGGAGAAGGGGAAGGGGAAGGAGGAGGAGGAGGAGGAGGAGGAGGAGGAGGAGGAGGAGGAGAAGCCAGAGATGGGTATAGATGGAGAATGGAATGATGAAGGGTCAGGGTTAAGATGGAGGAGGATGAGGAGAAGCCAGAAATGGTATAGATGGAGAATGGAAGGATGAAGGATGAAAGGTTAGGTTTAAAGTGGAGGAGGATAAAGACTAAGAGGAGGAGAAGAAAGAAGAAGAGGGTGGAGAACTTGGAGAGAGGGTGGAGGAGGAGAAGGACTAGGAGGAGGAAAAGAAAGAAGAAGAGGGTGGAGAACTTGGAGAGAGGGTGGAGGAGGAGAAAGACTAGGAGGAGGAGAAGAAAGAAGAAGAGGGTGGAGAACTTGGAGAGAGGGTGGAGGAGGAGAAAGACTAGGAGGAGGAGAAGAAAGGAGAAGAGGGTGGAAAACTTGGAGAGAGGGTGGAGGAGGAGAAAGACTAGGAGGAGGAGAAGAAAGAAGAAGAGGGTGGAGAACTTGGAGAGAGGGTGGAGGAGGAGAAAGACTAGGAGGAGGAGAAGAAAGAAGAAGAGGGTGGAGAACTTGGAGAGAGGGTGGAGGAGGAGAAAGACTAGGAGGAGGAGAAGAAAGAAGAAGAGGGTGGAGAACTTGGAGAGAGGGTGGAGGAGGAGAAAGACTAGGAGGAGGAGAAGAAAGAAGAAGACGGTGGAGAACTTGGAGAGAGGGTGGAGGAGGAGAAAGACTAGGAGGAGGAGAAGAAAGAAGAAGAGGGTGGAGAACTTGGAGAGATGGTGGAGGAGGAGAGAAAAGAGGATTGATTGATATAATAATATAATATATGCCATCTAGAAGCTTTTATCCAAAACACTTTACTGTCATGTGAACATACATTTTACGTATGGGTGATCCCAGGAATCAAACCCACTACCTTGGTATAACAAGCGCCATGCTCTACTAACTGAAATACACAGGACCGCAAGAGGCAAGGGAGGTAGAGAGAGAGGAGGAGGGAGGAGAGGTGGAGTAAGCAGGGGTGGGCAACTCCAGTCCTCTGGGGCCTGATTGGTGTCACACTTCTTCTCCATCCCTAGCAAACACAGCTGATTAATCAAACTGCAGTCTAAACTGAAGATCATGATTAGGTGATTATTGAAGTCAGGTGTGCTAGCTGAGGCTGGGGCAAAACTGTGACACCAATCAGGCCCTCGAGGACTGGAATTGCCCACCCTTGAGGGGGATGGTGGAGAGAATAGGGTGAAATGTATTGATGGAAAATGGAGGAAAAAGGTAAGACACACACACACAGAAACACAGGCCCTGCTCTCCTTGTCTACCTCCTGACTGCATTGTCAACCACAACAGCCTACCTCACAAAGTCGTAAGGTCTAGAAACTGGGCTTGTGAACTCAGTAATAAAGCCCTCTAATTATCCAGTGTCTATTTTTATGATCAGTAACACTAAGGACATAGATTTGAGAAATATACACTCATATCCCAAAACTGAAATCTATGACTTCTATCACTTCTCCTCTCCCTCTCTCTATGCAATCTTGATACAGTCACAGTATCTTCATACTGTCTATTACCACATCGTTTTCTACTAGTGGATGTATTTCCCTTCATTCAGAACTGTATATTTTATGATACATCTGATTTACCTTTTTTAATGCCCTTTCAAATCAGAGTTGAACCCTAATTTAACCCTACACACATTTGTGAAATAGTCAGCAGGGTCTTTTAAATGCAGAATAGGACAAATAAGACAAGACACAATAGGCTTGTAAAAAAGGCCATCCTGCTCTTCTCCTCTCTACCTAACTTCCCCTTCAGTTTCCCCTAAGTCCCATTAGTTTGGCTGCTCAGCCTACCTAAGATGCCCTCAACCATCATAGCCCTGCCTATCCCAACCAATCAGAGTGCTTGGAAATGCGCATCTGGACACTGCACCCGCCCACTCAGGTCAGTGTTATCGTCACCCGAAGGGAAAAGACGCAAGTTTCTGAGGACTTGCTAATATCAACAGTAAGACGAATGTCTGAATGTTGTACATGCATCGACATGTAAGTTGCAGGCGGTGTTTACATGCTGTGTAATAATAGGTAATTACCACTAATTACTTATCGTTACTTTGATACGTTTCAGCCGTAAGTTCTACGGTATGGCTGTTACTATTCTTTCATGTTAGACCATTCAAAAGCTGCTTTCAGTATTGTTTATCATTTGCAGTGTTATTCCATACTGCCATAGGTGTTATTACTGCATTAGTTTCACAAGTACTTTTGCAGAAGTGGAGACCCATAGGGTGGCACACAATTGGCCCAGCGTCGTCCGGGTTAGGGGAGGGTTTGGCCGGGGGGGCAGGCCGTCATTGTAAATAAAAATGTGTCCTTAACTGACTTGACTCATGCGCAGAGTAAACGATGACCCTGTGGCGCCCGGGTAGATCTAATAAGGTCTCAGCCTGTCAGATTCTCACACAGGGTCAGAAAACTACTTTTTTTTTTTACTCATACTTGAGTAAAAGTAAAGATACCTTAATAGAAAATGACACAAATAAAAGTGATAGTCACCCAGTAAAATACTACTTGAGTAAAAGTCTAAAAGTATTTGGTTTTAAATATACTTAAATAAATGTAGTTGCTAAAATATACTTAAGTATCAAAAGTCAAAGTAAAAGTATGAATAATTTACAATTCCTTATATTAAGCAAACCAGACTGCACAGTTGTATTTTTATATACGAATAACCAGAGTCATACTCCAACACTCAGACATCATTTAAAAACAAATCTTTTGTGTTTAGTGAGTCAGATCAGAAGCAGTAGGGATGACCAGGGATGTTTTCTTTTGGGTGTCAGGGAAAATGTACGGATTAAAAGGTACATCATTTTCTTTAGGAATGTAGTGAAGTAAAAGTAAAAGTTTTCAAAAATATAAATAATTAAGTAAAATACAAATACCCCAAAAAACGACTTAACCCTTGTGTAGTCTTAACATTCTGTATACTCCCCTTGCTCTAAGGGAAAAAATGACCCGCCTTAACTAAACCCCTAAAATATAGCAGCTTAATTGAATTTTAAACCCCAAATCTATTTTGCTTGAAGAAACAACCTGTCGTGCATCACAAACTTTGTGAATATCAGTGTTTTCCCTCCTCACAATGCAGAAAGACTGCATTTAATCAGCGAACACCACTGGTTTTTATTAAAACACCACTGTCATAATTGTTTTCTTTACTAAAGTAGAGGTTTATTATTATTATTGCTAAAGGTACTGCATTGGTGTAAACATGACTTTTTTAGCAAGAGATAGCACTTGTATAGCCTAAGAAAATAGCAGAAATGTGTTTTAATGCATTTTATTGAAGGGAAACAATAACAGTCTTGAACTTTTTGGGCAACACAGTGATATATTCTTATATACTGTACAATGAGGAATTCAACTACAAAATACTAGTCTTCTCCCATTTGTTTAACCATTGCCCCCACCCACAAGGTGTATAAACAACAATAAATAAGAATAAAATAAGATAAAAGATACAAAACAAAAAACGTGAAGAACATAAATTAATCAACTCTAATTAGCACATGTAGGACAGTATGCAAGTGTGTGTGCATGGACTTTGCAGATGTATTTCTCACGTGCAGCGTATAGTATTTGTTTTACAGTCCTTCTTTGGGGGACAGAATTGGCAGCCTCAGGTGGATCAGGACAAGATTCAGCCCCATGAACAGCTTTCACAAGCTGTTCACAGTGTGTGGGGGAGATGCTCCCTTCTTTGAATGTGTGGGGTCACAAGTGCCTTTCCCAGCTGCTCCAGGAGCACCCTCCTCTTGTTCCGCTTATCAGGCATCCAGGTAGGGTTGATCTTGTTCCATATCACGAAGGCATTGTATGAGGACACATCAATGATGTTATGGAAGATGACCAGGGGCCAGCGGGCAGTCATCCTCCTGCAGCTGTAAGTTACAATCACCTTGTCAAGGTTGTCCACGCACCCTTTGTTGTGGTTGTAGCCCAGGATGATGGCTGGCTTCCTGTCCTCATGATCACTGATATCAGCCGTTTGATGCAGTGTGCTCAGGAGGACCACATTCTTGTTCCTCTTTGGGAGGTAAGAATCTAGAGTGGTGGTGAGCGTGAAGGAAAACTTTGATGAGAAGGCCTCTCTCCCTCTTGTTGTGAGGAGTGCAGAGGGGAGCTCAGGCTTGTTCTTTCTAACTGTGCCAACCATGGTGATCTTCCTCTTCAGGAGCTGCTGGCTGAGTTCAATCAGTAGCACACATCATCTTCATTTCTCATTGTGTGTGTGTGTGTGTCTTTGTGGTTTTTGTGGTGTGTAAATTATTTTAAAACTGCCGGGTCAAAATGACCCTAAAACAATCTTTGTACCCTGGTGGTGTACAGCTTTCATGGAAATATGAACAAAGGAGATGTTTCACTTTTTCTAATGTTGAGGTCACTCTAGGAAAAGTCATCAAATTTCAAGTTGAAAAAATATAATTTAGAGGGTTTTCTCTGCTGTTAAACATAGTGGCGGGTCATTTCTTACCCTTAAGACAACACAAGGGTTAAGTAGTACTTTAAAGTATTTTTACTTAAGTACTTTACACCACTGGTGGTGACTATCAAGAGTACAGTGATGGGCCTCAACATCAGGTTCTAACACTGGACAGCACTATAGAGGGCAGACCCAAATCAATCAGTTATAAGTATATAGGGGTGAGGGCATGCACAGCGATCAACTGTTTTTTTTACATGGTCCTACGGATTTAGTGACCAATCGTTTTACAAGGCTAATATTTTATGAGTTCAACATAAGCAATACGGCCATGAAAAGGATGGAAGGCGCTCTCGGCTGTTTGTGGTGATGTAATAGCGTCAAATGAACAGCGGGAGGCGCCTAAATTACGTTATGGTTTAGGACTCATCGCTCCTCAGTGACTCTAATGAGAGAAATATTCCATTCAGTAGCTGACACTGCGATAATACTTTACTTTTAGGTTTCACCTTTACCAACATTTATTATAAATTTTGTAAACAAATTGTGAAAATATTAAAGCAAAAATATCTCCGCACCTAAAATGCTGAGTAACAGGATATTTAAAACAATATCCAACCACTTTTGCACAATTGTGTAGCCTACTCAATATAACATGCTATGAAAAGAGTTCGTATGAAAATTGTGTTTAAACTCTTGGGGGAAAAACATTACAGGGACCAGGTGAGAACACCAGACCAGTGTCACAGGGCACTGTTAAATCCAAAGATCCGTTTTTGACACCCTCTAGCCTATCCCCCTCCACCTCCCCCTTCTTGCCCCGCTACACACACACACACACACACACATACACGAGTGCTAGCGGTAGTAGGCTATCAACTCAAGTTACCCCTCTCACACACAAAGCGATCATTTTGGGGAAAGAAAATGCATGGGACGCCAGTGCCTGGAGCTTACAGACACAGTTTTCACCGTTGACCGAGCTTGAAGCCATTCGTTACACTGAAAGGTCCTTGCCATAGTGAACCAGTCTAGACCGTTGTGTGTGTTTTCATCGTTTCTCGAGTGCTATTTGGGTTTTGACACAATGGGGTGCTGCAGCGGCCGATGCACGCTCATCTTTCTTTGCACGATCCAGCTGGTGAGTGGCCCGTTATTTTCTATAGCCTAATACAAAAAGTGTCATTTGCTCGTTTCTTGATTTTGTTTAGAAAATTTAATTTTGTTTTGGGTGAAACACATTTGAAAAATATTTGTTTAATCATGCCACGTTATTGTGAATTTACTGTGGACACTGACCAGTTTTGCTACCAGTGCTTTCGTGTTGAATTAGTGATAGCGGATGAAGGCAGATTGATGGCCGGTGAAATACAATGGGCATACAGTAGACCTATTATGTGGCCAAACATCCACGTGCAGCACGCTGTCTGTTTCTTCCTTCACCTCGTCCGTTCCACGAGGATAGGCTACTTCGCGAGTCGTGAGGGAACATATGGCAAGATTCAAGAGTGGTGTGTGTGCACTCCCTTATCCACAAGCTATAGTTATGTGCAGTTATTGGGCCAGATCAACTCACCACAAATGCAAAATAGCCCCTATGACACTGGTGCAAACATGTTCACGCACCTCTGCTGACCAAACAATTGTACTGTAGCCTACAAGTGTATCCATGTGGTGCTATCCAATGTGTACTGTAATTTGTGCGTGACCATTGCCACAGTAGCCTGTTGTATTGGTGTTTTGTGCAATACCAGCACCATTGTTTCTTCTCAGCTAAAGTTGTTACTGTGAGTGGCACATCAGAGTAGGCTAAGCTACATCAGTCACACCGGGGAGTTTTACAAAGACTGTTCAACCACTTGTCACCGGTTGAGTCACTGTGTCAGGTGTCCGTTTGTAATCCTACCTCAGTGAAAACAAATACACGTGTGTGTTGGCTTTCATTGATTTCACAAATGGCCTGCTTTCAAACAGTTGATCCCTTTTTGACTGTGATGTACGATCCTATTAGTTTAGTTTGGATAGATCGTTTTGTAGGAGAGCTTCCACCCGACCAATAATCACCATGGGAGTCTATGATCCACAAAGTGAGTCTTCAGCTAGTTACAACCTGCTGGAGAGAGATTGTTCCCCGGCTGTGATCAGTGGAGTGCGAGACGTGACATTTTACACTTAATGGCTGTGAACTTGCCGTAAATGCCCCCTCCCCATTCTAACTAAACACTGAATTTTTCAATCTTGCTCCCTCTCTCCACCACCCTGCAGGGAGGGGAAAGTGGAGGTGACAGGGTGTGAGAATGTTATTTATGATGGAATTAAAAGAGCTCTCTCACACAGTGAGGTTGGGTAAGCCCCTAGTATACAACCATGTCAACAGCTAAAATACCAGTAACCCCATCTCTACTCAACCATTTATTTGTTTCAAAAACCATAGCTCTGGTAATTCTTTCCATGCACCAGGGGTTAGGTTTAAGGACATAGTGAAGGGAGTAGGGAGAGAGAGAGTAACACGCTGACATGAACACATTAATGGAATGTTTGCCTGTTTGGGGTGTGGGAGGGGTACTACATGCTTAGAAAAGAGGTTCCGAAAGGGTTATTTGGCTGTCCCAATAGGAGAACCCTTTTTGGTTCCCGGTAGAACCCTCTGTGGAAAGGGTTATTTGGCTGTCCCAATAGGAGAACCCTTTTTGGTTCCCGGTAGAACCCTCTGTGGAAAGGGTTATTTGGCTGTCCCAATAGGAGAACCCTTTTTGGTTCCCGGTAGAACCCTCTGTGGAAAGGGTTCTATCTGGAACCAAAAAGAGTTCTTCAAAGGGTTTTCCTATGGGGACAGCCGGTTCTAGATAGCACTTTTTTGTTAAGAGTGCATTTGTCCTCGACTAAGCTGTACCCCTGCACATTGACTCGTTACCAGTATCCCCGGTATATAGCCTCATTAATGTTATTTTATTGTTACTTCTTTTTACTTTAGTAAATATTTTCTTAACTCTTATTTTTCTTAAAACTGCATTGTTGGTTAAGGGCTTGTAAGTAAGCATTTCACAGTAAGGTCAACACCTGTTGTATTCGAGGCATGTGACAATTATATTTTGATTTGATTTGCTCCTTCATGTCCCTGTTGAAACCATCATTAAAAAGGTTGTGCCTTACTGGAGAGGAGAGGAGAAGAGGGTTTTTTCTCAGTCAAGAAGACACTTCTTGCAATTCACAGCTAGCAAAAGTAAAATGTGTGTGTGCAGTGGTCAGAGTTCACGAAGGGGCCATGGTGATGTCATCCAGGTCCTATCAGGTCACAGTAACCCCCCCGCTAGAGATGGATTGGTTCTCCTATAAACGATACAGCAGCATGGCGTGTAACCATGCTTGGGCTGAGCTCTATTCCCATTAAGTGGTAGCTCAATTGCTGTATCCATTCCAAGCACATGTGAAATTGACACACGGTTTTGTAGCAAGGATTTCTCCTTGATTTGAGTGGCGTTTATGACAGTTGTGGAGAATGTAGATGACAAAGGGTTCAATCAAAGTGATGTAAAGCCTTCAATTCACAACCTCAATCCATGTACAGTATTGTACCTGTTGCAGTACAGTGGGTTACAATGTAACTCATACTCATGTCTTTGTCCATAACAATATTCTGCTCCATTTGCTCTCTCATATAGTGCCTAATCTCTAGACTGGTGAGTGCAGCAGTGTTCCAGAGAGCTCCATTACTGTATGAAAAATAGTGTGAATGATGGTGGTGGAAATGTAATAGTATTTCTATCAACACTGCCATCATCTCCCATTCAGCAGCACTCTCTGCACTCTACCAGGGTGCTTCACTCCTCTCCCTGCCTCAGGGGTAGCTGCCTGGCTGGCTGTGAGATTCCTGGAGATCAATCTCCTCCCTGAATGCTCTTTGCCTCCGACGTAATGTGTGGGGGGGTCCAGGGCTGTTGACGACTGTCACCCCAGTGCAGGAATGTGACACACGTTCAGTGCATTTGGAAAGTATTCACTTTTTCCACATTTTGTTACGTTACAGCCTTATTCTACAGTTGATTAAATCGTTTTTCCCCTCATCAATCTACACACAATACCCCATAATGCCAAAGCAAAACCAGGTTTTGCAGAAATTTGTTGATACCCTTCCCCAGATCTGTGTCGCAACACAATCCTGTCTTGGAGCTCTAAGAACAATTCCTTCCACCTCATGTCTTGGTTTTTGCTCTGACATGGACTGTCAACTGTGGGATCTTATATAGACAGGTGTGTGCTTTTCCAAATCATGTCCAATCAATTGAATTTACCACAGGTGGAATCCAATCAGGTTGTAGAAACATCTCAAGGATGATCAATGGAAACAGGATGCACCTGAGCTCAGTTTCGAGTCTCATAGTAAAGGATCTGAATACTAATGTATTATTATTTATGATTTATTTGACCTTTATTTAACGAGGCAAGTCAGTTAAGAACACATTCTTATTGATAATGACGGCCTACCCCGGCCAAACCTGGACGACGCTGGGCCAATTGTGCGCCACCCTATGGGACTCCCAATCACAGCCGGTTGTGATACAGCCTGGAATTGAACCAGGGTCTGTAGTGACGCCTCTAGCACTGCGATGCAGTGCTTTAGACCATAAATAAGGTATTTCAGTTGTTATTTTTAATACATTTGCAAAAATTTCTAAAAACCTGTTTTCACTTTATTATTATGGGATATTGTGTATACATTGATGAGGAAAAATATTTGATCCATTTTAGAATAAGGCTGTAACGTTGCAAAATGTGGAAAAAGTCAAGGGGTCTGAATACTTTCCCGAATGCACTGTGCATGTGGACACACAAACACATGCGGATGGGCAGGCAGACAGACAGACAGACAGACAGACAGACAGACAGACAGACAGACAGACAGACAGACAGACAGACAGACAGACAGACAGACAGACAGGCAGACAGACAGGCAGGCAGACGGACAGGCAGGGAGACAGACAGACAGACAGACAGGCAGGCAGGCAGGCAGACGGTCAAACAGGATGTTGTCCTTTTTTTTAGAGCCATTTTCACCAGACAACTGCTCCCTGTTTTAGTTTACCTCATAAATGACGCACCAGTGTCTACATGTCGCAGATACATTATTCATATGAGCTCGGCTGGTTTGTGTTTGTGTACGATATTGAAGACCTCTGAGGCTTATCCTTTCCCTAGTGTTTGTTGCTCCTCCTTGACCCCGTTGAAACCATTGTTAGAAAGCGACCACTTCACTGGAGACACCTTCGGCCATTCACAGCTAGATACCTCTCCTGTCCTCTTTACCTCCTCCTTGACCTTCTTACTTCCCCTCCCTTCTCTCCTGGAGGCCTGGGAGCACTGTCTGTTGATAACACCTGTTTAGCCAGCAGGATTCCGGCCCTGGGAATTCACCCTTCACTAGGACACCACGGATTACTGGACAACACACAGAGAGATAGAGGAGGAAAGAGGGCTGGGGAGAGAGAGAGAAGGGGCTGAGGGAGATGGAAAGAGAGGGTTGGGGGAGAGAGCACCTGGCCTAACCCTACTAGAATCTGAAGTCAAATGTCTACTGTTTGCTGATGATCTGGTGCTTCTGTCCCCAACCAAGTAGGACCTACAGCAGCACCTAGATCTTTTGCACAGATTCTGTCAGACCTGGGCCCTGAGAGGAATTCTCAGTAAGACAAAAATAATGGTGTTTCAAAAAAGGTCCATTTGCCAGGACCACAAATAGAAATTTAATTTAGACACCGTTACCCTAGAGCACACAAAGTGTACATACCTCTGCCTAAACATCAGCGTCACAGGTAACTTCCAATAAGCTGTGAATCATCTAAGAGACAAGGCAAGAAGGTGTGCCATCAAAAGGAACATAAAATTCAACATACCAATTAAGATCTGGCTAAAAATACTTGAATCAGTTATAGAACCCATTGCCCTTTATAGTTGTGAGGTCTGGGGTCAGCTAACCAACCAAGAATTCACAAAATGGGACAAACACCAAATTGAGACTGTATGCAGAATTCTACAAAATATCATCTGTGTACAAGGTAAAACACCAAATAATGCATGTAGAGCAGGATTAGGCCGCTAACCAGAAAAGAGACGTTAAATTCTACAACCACCTAAAAGGATGCGATTCCCAAACCTTCCATAACAAAGCGATCACCTACAGAGAGATGAACCTGGTGTCACGTTCCTGACCTGTTTTCCCTTGTTTTGTATTTATTTAGTATGGTCAGGGCGTGAGTTGGGTGGGTTGTCTATGTGTGATTTTCTATGTTGGGTTTTTTGTGTTCGGCCTGGTATGATTCTCAATCAGAGGCAGCTGTCAATCGTTGTCCCTGATTGAGAATCATACTTAGGCAGCCGGGGTTTCACGTGTGGTTTGTGGGTGTTTGTTGCCGTGTTAGTGTTTTTTCACCACACGGTACTGTTTCGGTTTTCTGCACATCGTTTATTGTTTTTGTATTTCAGTGTTCAGTTCGGTTTTAATAAATCATCATGAGCACGTACCACTCTGCATATTGGTCCGATCCTTCTCGCCTCTCCTCGTCCGATGAGGAGGACGAAATAGACAATCGTTACACCTGGAGAAGAGTCCCCTAAGCAAGCTGGTCCTGGGGCTCTGTTCACAAACACAAACAGACCCCACAGAGCCCCAGGACAGCAACACAATTAGACACAAACAAATCATGAGAAAACAGAAAGATAATTACTTGACATATTGGGAAGTATTAACCAAAATAACTGAGCAAACTAAGAAGGCTATTTTGCCCTAAACAGAGAGTACACAGTGGCAGAATACCTGACCACTGTGACAGACCCAAACTTAAGGAAAGCTTTGACTATGTACAGACTCAGTGAGCATAGCCTTGCTATTGAGAGAGGCAGCTGAAGGCAGACCTGGCTCTCAAGAGAATACAGGCTATGTGCACACATCCCACAAAATGAGGTGGAAACTGAGCTGCATATCCTAACCTCCTGCCAAATGTATGACAATATTAGAGACACATATTTCCCTCAGATTACACAAATCTACAGAGAATTAGAAAACAAATCCAATTTTGATAAACTCCCATATCTATTGGGTGAAATACCACAGTGTGCCATCACAGCCGCAAGATTTGTGACCTGTTGCCACAAGAAAAGGCCAACCAGTGAAGAACAAACACCATTGTAAATACAACCAATATTTATGTTTTTGTTTTCCCTTTTAGAGAGAGGGAGGGCTGGGGGAGATAGAGAGAGGGAGGGCTGGCTGGGAGATGGAGAGAGGGAGGGCTGGCTGGGGAGAGGGAGGGCTGAGGGAGATGGAGAGAGAGAGGGATGGCTGGGGAGATGGAGAGAGGGAGGGCTGGCTGGGGAGATGGAGAGAAGGAGGGCTGGCTGGGGAGATGGAGAGAGGGAGGGCTGGCTGGGGAGATGGAGAGAGGGAGGGCTGGCTGGGGAGATGGAGAGAGGGAGGGCTGGCTGGGGAGATGGAGAGAGGGAGGGCTGGCTGGGGAGATGGAGAGAGGCTGGGCTGGCTGGGGAGATGGAGAGAGGGAGGGCTGGCTGGGGAGATGGAGAGGGGGAGGGCTGGCTGGGGAGAGGGAGGGCTGGGGGAGATGGAGAGAGAGAGGGATGGCTGGGGAGATGGAGAGAGGGAGGGCTGGCTGGGGAGATGGAGAGAGGGAGGGCTGGCTGGGGAGATGGAGAGAGGGAGGGCTGGCTGGGGAGAGGGAGGGCTGGGGGAGATGGAGAGAGAGAGAGGGATGGCTGGGGAGATGGAGAGAGAGAGGGAGGGCTGGGGGAGATGGAGGGCTGGGGGAGAGGGAGGGAGGGCTGGGGTAGAGGGAGGGAGGGCTGGGGGAGTTGGGGAGAGGGAGGGCTGGTGGAGATGGGGAGAGAGCGAGGGAGGGCTGGGGGAGAGAGGGAGAGAGAGAGGGAGGGCTGGTGGAGATGGGGAGAGAGCGAGGGAGGGCTGGGGGAGAGAGAGAGGGAGGGCTGGGGAAGAGAGGAGGAGAGAGGGAGGGCTGGGGGAGAGAGAGAGGGAGGGCTGGGGGAGATGGAGAGAGGGAGGGCTGGGAGAGATGGGGAGAGAGGGAGGGCTGGGGGAGATGGACGGAGGGAGGGAGGGCTGGGGGAGATGAGGGAGAGATGGGGGAGAGAGAGAGGGAGGGCTGGGGAGATGGAGGGCTGGGGAGAGAAAGAGAGGGGGGGGGCTGAGGGAGAGAGAGAGAGAGGGAGGGCTGGGGGGGAGAAAGAGAGGGCTGGGGAAGAGAGAGAGAGAGAGAGCTGGGAGAGAGAGGGGGCTGGGGGAGAGAGAGAGGCTTGGAAGAGAGAGAGAGAGAGGGCTGGGGGGGAGAGAGAGGGCTGGGGGAGAGAGAGACGGTTGGAAGAGAGAGAGCGAGAGGGTTGGAGGAGAGAGAGAGGGTTGGAAGGGAGAGAGAGAGGGCTGGGGGGGAGAGAGAGAGGGTTGGAGGAGAGAGAGAGGGAGAAGGCTGGGGGAGATGGAGACTCCATCCACACTCATCAGACATTTATGACATACAATGACAACGCATTTCTTCACGACGTGCTTCCCTCTCCCTATGTACACAGACAGACATGCTTCCCTCTCCCTATGCACACAGACGGACATGCTTCCCTCTCCCTATGCACACAGACGGACATGCTTCCCTCTCCCTATGCACACAGACATACATGCTTCCCTCTCCCTATCCACACAGACAGACGTGCTTCCCTCTCCCGATGCACACAGACAGACATGCTTGCCTCTCCCTATGCACACAGACAGACATGCTTCCCTCTCCCTATGCACACAGACAGACATGCTTCCCTCTCCCTATGCACACACAGACATGCTTCCCTCTCCCTATGCACACAGACAGACATGCTTCCCTCTCCCTATGCACACAGACAGACATCCTTCCCTCTCCCTATGCACACAGACAGACATGCACACACACAGCACAATCACACACTCCTGTGTCCTTGCTCAGTGACACACCTGTTTCTCCTCCTCCCCTCTGTTCTGACCTTTTTTTTCTCATTAGAGAAAAGGGGGGGGGGGGGGGGTTGTTAAGATGTGTATAGATAAAGCTGTCAACAGCTTTCGTATGGAGTCCCTGAAGACTGCTGGAAGAGCTTTCTTCTCCTCAGCGCTATTTCAGGATGCCCCAGACCCCTTCCTGTGTTGGGTCATTGCCAGCCACACCAGCCAAAACTCTGTTTTGATTAATTTGACCCCACCTGTGGAAAAGGGAGGGAGAAGGAGAGCTCAGGGGTTGTCAGGTGTGTGTACGAAAATGTATGCACTCAATACCGTAAGTCGCTCTGGATAGGAGGTTCTGCTGAAGTACTAAAATGTAAATGGAAAATGTCTCTCCAGCCGTTGGGTTAGGCGAGTTTCAGCGTGATCTAATAAAACCAAGGCTGTCAGGGCTCTCTCTGCAAAGGCCCAGTGTTGTTCCTGTTTAGGGTAGGTCATGTGATCAGGTACTGACCGTACAGGCCCTCTCGCTGACTTAGGTTGTTTTCCTAGCCTAAGATATACATTACCCTGCAGCATATAACTGGATCATCACCATAAATAAGACACCATAAATGATGCTGTGGGCTAAAAATAGGACAGCTGAACCCACCTCGACAGGCCCAGGCCATGTGATGATACGAAGGCGTGGAGAGTGCTTTGTAATGTCTTTCTGAATTTGATCAAACCACTATGGCATCATTGGCATCCCCAATTAAATTGTGGTGTGCTGCATGGTGGCTGGACAGTGAGAAGCGAGTGGTGGTGATCTCTCTCTGAAGGCGGATAATGAGTTTCTATGGATTGGGAATATTGTCGTTCCTCTCCGCTGAATGACGGTTCAGCTGGGGTTGCTCTCTGTATAGTACCACCTCAGAGTGGCTGGTCTGGCCGTCTTCCATCTACTTGTTCTTTTAAATAATTGTTGTTTTACGACATTTGATTCTGGTTTTGTTTTTGAGTGTCTGTTGTCCTCAAGCAGACCTGTTTGTGAGTCTTGAGCGGTCAAATATGAGGCTACATCAACATGAGAACTGGACACACACATAGGCAGACACAAACGCACACCGGTCTGAAGTAAATGCAGAGCTGGAAAACACCTACCCTTCAACTATGACCCTTGAAATATGTGTACTACAGCACTGACACACACAAGAGAAACACAAGCACAACACCCTACTCAACAATGATGTGCTTGGCTAGGTGGGGCGCTGGCTAGTTGGCTTTGGTGGGTAGCCAGCCAGATCGAGAGCCCTGATACAGGCAGTGGAGACAATCTGCAATTCTAATGGGGCTGTTGTGTCTGTTAGGCATCATCATGAACGAGAAAAGAGAGAGGGGAGGGAGGAGAGGAGGAGCAGTCATGGTTCTGTGCTTATCTCATTTCCATCCTCTGGGAAAGGTTAACCCACCCGCTGTGTCTGAATTGTGTCTTTCTGAATAATCCTGAGGTAACGTTAGCGGCACCTTGTGTGCTATGAATGCATAGTTTAGGCAATGTAGGATGAGTGTTACCTCAGTGTTTTCATGTGTAGGCCTTATCACAGTGTTCCAGTAACTGAGAAAAGTTAGCTGTTTTAGCCTAATTCTAGGCTATGTGGTTTCTAATATATTGGGACAAAAGACTTGCTTCTTTTATCCTCAAAACACTAACTTCCGTCTTTGGTGTGTATCACATCATTTTCAACACATTGCAAAGGGTTTAGGCTAGTTTTTAGTAACGCTGTGGGTTCCTTGCCAGTTCGAGCGTTAAACATTTAAATTTGACAATGAATATTCATGAGCTGAGGATTGCTGGTTGTCTCCCCCATTTGCTGGCTACCCCTCCCCCATACACACGCACACACACGTACACACAGACTTGTACACACCCGCGCACACACACGCACGCACACGCACCCACACAGTCTTGTATAAGTAACCTTGTGGGGACACACAATTCAGTCCCTTTCAAAATCAATTTTTCCCTACCTTAAACCTAACCCTGAAGTCCGCTGTGTCGGATTTCAAAAAGGCTTTACGGCGAAAGCAAACCATGCGATTATCTGAGGACAGCGTCCCACATACAAACACATGAAAATCATATTTCAACCAGGTAGGTGTTCCACAAAAGTCAGAAATAGCAATATAATTCATGCCTTTGAAGATCATCTTCTATTGGCACTCCAAAATGTCCCAGAAACATCACAAATGGTCCTTTTGTTCGATAATGTCCTTCTTTATGTCCCAAAAATGTCCATTTATTTGGCGCGTTTGATTCAGAAATACACCGGTTTCAACTCGCCCAACATGCCTACAAAGTATCTAATAAGTTACCTGTAAACTTGGTCCAAACATTTAAAACAACGTTCCTAATCCAACCTCAGGTACCCTAAAGCGTAAATAATCGATACAATTTAAGACGGAATAAACTGTTTCTAATACCGGATAAAAAAGGCGTGAAGCACGCTCCAGTTCACGCGCCTCAAAACAGTAGAGTCCACCTGGAGTGACACTTACAATGAATAGGACTACTTCTTCATTTCTCAAAAGAAAAACATCGAACAATTTCTAAAGACTGTTGACATCTAGTGGAAGCCATAGGAACTGCAACCAGGTTCCTAATAATAAGGGTATCCCATAGAAACCAATTTGAAAATTGTATGACCTCAAAAAATAATTCCCCTGGAGGGTTTGTCCTTGGGGTTTTGCCTGCCATATCAGTTCTGTTATACTCACAGACATTCTTTTAACAGTTTTAGAAAACACTAAAGTTTCTATCTAAATCTACCAATTATATGCATATTCTAGCTTCTGGGCCTGAGTAGCAGGCAGTTTACTTTGGGCACGCTTTTCATCCGGAGGTGAAAATACTGCCTCCTACCCAAGAGAGGTTAAAGAGCTGATTGACTCTCTGCTAGACAATAACAAAAGACCCATCATATTTGGCCCTGTATCCTCTCTGAATCGTGGCATTGAACGCTTTAGCAGGATTCTTTCTCTTCACAACTGGCAACGTGATTATTGCAGCTCAATGGGTGTAACTTTTGTTAACAATTTCAGTACCTTTTGGAAACAACACGTTTTATAAGGAGGATGGGATCCACCCAAATCATTTGGATTCCTGGATCCTTTCACAGCATTATAAGGCTGCGTTGAGACAATGACTTATCAATGACCCAAGCCCAGCTCAGTTAATCCCTACCATTTGTGTCGCTGAGTCATCATAATGTTTTAGCAAATGTACATTATACCAGGGGCATTGAATGTAAGTAACCTAATTTATTTCACTCTAACTGCCCTGAATGCCTCTGCTGATTTTGTATAACATTTATAGAAAATACAGAAATTCCAGTGGGGGAGGTGTTGCTGTTTATATTCAGAACCACATTCCTGTAAAGATTAGAGAGGATCTCATGTTAAAAAATGTTGAAGTAATATGGCTACAGGTTCATCTGCCTCACCTAAAGCCCAATCTGGTTGGAAGCTGCTATAGACCATCAAGTGCTAACAGTCAGTATCTGGATAATATGTGTGAAATGCTTGATAATGTATGTGATATCAACAGTTATATTTTCTGGGTGATTTTAAATATGGACTGGCTTTCATCAAGCTGCCCCCTCAACAAAAAGCTTCAATCTGTAACTAGTGCCTGCAACCTGGATCAGGTTACCAGTTAACCTACCAGGGTAGTTACAAACAGCACAGGAATGAAATCGTCAACATGTATGGATCACATCTTTACTAATGCTGCAGAAATGTGCTTGAAAGCAGTATCCAGATCCATCGGATGTAGTGATCACTATATAGCAGTCATATCTAGGAAAACCAAAGTTCCAAGGGCTGGGACTAATTATAGTGTATAAGAGGTCATACAATAAGTTTTGTAGTGATTCCTAAGTTGATGATGTAAAGAATATTTGTTGGTCCATGGTGTGTATGAGGAGTAAACA
The DNA here is from genome assembly GCF_045679555.1 of Salvelinus alpinus. Classification (NCBI taxonomy): domain Eukaryota; kingdom Metazoa; phylum Chordata; class Actinopteri; order Salmoniformes; family Salmonidae; genus Salvelinus; species Salvelinus alpinus. The sequence goes on along the minus strand of NC_092102.1, from coordinate 37,517,290 downwards.
GATGTTGCACTTGACACATTTGTGAAATTGGTTATCCCAGTTACTAATAAGCCTGCACCCATTAAGAAAATTATTGATGAGAAATAAAAAAATTGTATGGTTGAGAGGAATGAGGCAAAAGGAATGGCAAATAAGTCTGGCTGCACAACCAACTGGCAAACGTACTGCAAATTGAGAAATCATGTGACTAAACTGAATAAAAAGAAGAAGAAACTACACTATGAAGCAAAGATAAATGACATAAAGAATGATAGTAAAAAGCTTTGGAGCACCTTCAATGAAAAAAGCCATCTCGGCTCCTTCATTCATTGAATCAGATGGCACATTCATCACAAAACCCACTGATATTGCCAACTGCTTTAATACTTTTTTCATTGGCAACATTATCAAACTTAGGCATGCCAGCAACAAATGCTGACACTGCACATCCCGCGTATATCTGACCAAATTATTGAAGACAATAATTGTAATTTTGAATTCCGTAAAGTGAGTGTAGAAGAGGTGAAGAAATGGTTTATCAGCAATGACAAGCCACTGGGTTCTGACAACTTGGATGGAAAATTACTGAGGATAATAGCGAACGATATTGCCACTCCTATCTGCCATATCTTCAGTTTAAGCCTACTAGACAGCGTGTGCCCTCAGACCTGGAGGGAAGCTAAAGTCATTCCGCTACCCAAGAATAGTAAAGCCCCCGTTACTGGCTCAAATAGCCGACCAATCAGCCTGTTACCATCCCTTAGTAAACCAGGTGGCGAATCGCATCTCTGCATGTCTGGCAGACATATCAGTGTGGATGACGGATCACCACCTCAAGCTGAACCTCGGCAAGACGGAGCTGCTCTTCCTCCCGGGGAAGGACTGCCCGTTCCATGATCTTGCCATCACGGTTGACAACTCCATTGTGTCCTCCTCCCAGAGCGCTAAGAACCTTGGCGTGATCCTGGACAACACCCTGTCGTTCTCAACCAACATCAAGGCGGTGACCCGTTCCTGTAGGTTCATGCTCTACAACATTCGCAGAGTACGACCCTGCCTCACACAGGAAGCGGCGCAGGTCCTAATCCAGGCACTTGTCATCTCCCGTCTGGATTACTGCAACTCGCTGTTGGCTGGGCTCCCTGCCTGTGCGATTAAACCCCTACAACTCATCCAGAACGCCGCAGCCCGTCTGGTGTTCAACCTTCCCAAGTTCTCTCACGTCACCCCGCTCCTCCGCTCTCTCCACTGGCTTCCAGTTGAAGCTCGCATCCGCTACAAGACCATGGTGCTTGCCTACGGAGCTGTGAGGGGAACGGCACCTCCGTACCTTCAGGCTCTGATCAGGCCCTACACCCAAACAAGGGCACTGCGTTCATCCACCTCTGGCCTGCTCGCCTCCCTACCTCTGAGGAAGTACAGCTCCCGCTCAGCCCAGTCAAAACTGTTCGCTGCTATGGCACCCCAATGGTGGAACAAACTCCCCCACGACGCCAGGTCAGCAGAATCAATCACCACCTTCCGGAGACACCTGAAACCCCACCTCTTTAAGGAATACCTAGGATAGGATAAAGTAATCCTTCTAACCCCCCCCTTAAAAGAGTTAGATGCACTATTGTAAAGTGGTTGTTCCACTGGACATCATAAGGTGAATGCACCAACTTGTAAGTCGCTCTGGATAAGAGCGTCTGCTAAATGACTTAAATGTAAATGTAATGTAAATGTAAAGTTTTGGGAAAAATGGTGTTTGACCAGATACAATGCTATTTTACAATACACAAATTGACAACCAACATTCAGCACGTTTATAGTGAAGGACATTCAACAAGCACAGCACTTACACAAATGACTGATGATTGACTGAGAGAAATTTGTTAGACTTCAGTGCGGCCTTTAACATTATCGATCATAGTCTGCTGCTGGAAAAACATATGTGTTATGGCTTTACACCCCCTGCTATATTGTGGATAAAGAGTTACCTGTCTAACAGAACACAGAGGGTGTTCTTTAATGGAAGCTTCTCCAACATAATCCAGGACGAATCAGGAATTCCCCAGGGCAACACTATACACGTCAGCTATTACAGCAACTGAAATGGCTGCAACATTTAACGAAGAGCTGCATTTAGCTTCAGAATAGGTGGCAAGGAATAAGTTAGTCCTAAATATTTCAAAAACTAAAGTCAATGTATTTGCGACAAATCGTTCACTGAACCCTAAACCTCAACTAAATCTTGTAATACATAATGTGGAAATTGTAAGGTTCTGCTTTTCTTTTCTTAGTCAATCTTGTTTTATTTTTCTTTGTGTTCTGGAACGTAGCCCTGTCTTTCATTTTTGTTCATTTATTTCACCTGTGTTCCTTTCTCACCTGGTCTCATCAGGTCCCTATTTAGTTCAGTTCTGAGGTATTGTTTGTTTTTGACTGCCTACCTGTGTTTGACCATTGCCTATCTGTGTTTGACCATTGCCTGCCTGTGTTTGACCATTGCCTGCCTGTGTTTGACCATTGCCTGCCTGTGTTTGACCATTGCCTACCTGTGTTTGACCATTGCCTGCCTGTGTTTGACCATTGCCTGCCTGTGTTTGACCATTGCCTGCCTGTGTTTGACCATTGCCTGCCTGTGTTTGACCATTGCCTACCTGTGTTTGACCATTGCCTACCTGTGTTTGACCATTGCCTGCCTGTGTTTGACCATTGCCTGCCTGTGTTTGACCATTGCCTACCTGTGTTTGACCATTGCCTGCCTGTGTTTGACCATTGCCTGCCTGTGTTTGACCATTGCCTGCCTGTGTTTGACCATTGCCTACCTGTGTTTGACCATTGCCTGCCTGTGTTTGACCATAGCCTGCCTGTGTTTGACCATTGCCTGCCTGTGTTTGACCATTGCCTATCTGTGTTTGACCATTGCCTACCTGTGTTTGACCATTGCCTACCTGTGTTTGACCATTGCCTGCCTGTGTTTGACCATAGCCTGCCTGTGTTTGACCATTGCCTGCCTGTGTTTGACCATTGCCTACCTGTGTTTGACCATTGCCTGCCTGTGTTTGACCATAGCCTGCCTGTGTTTGACCATAGCCTGCCTGTGTTTGACCATTGCCTGCCTGTGTTTGACCATTGCCTATCTGTGTTTGACCATTGCCTATCTGTGTTTGACCATTGCCTGCCTGTGTTTGACCATTGCCTGCCTGTGTTTGACCATTGCCTGCCTGTGTTTGACCATTGCCTGCCTGTGTTTGACCATTGCCTACCTGTGTTTGACCATTGCCTACCTGTGTTTGACCATTGCCTATCTGTGTTTGACCATTGCCTATCTGTGTTTGACCATTGCCTATCTGTGTTTGACCATTGCCTATCTGTGTTTGACCATTGCCTACCTGTGTTTGACCATTGCCTGCCTGTGTTTGACCATTGCCTACCTGTGTTTGACCATTGCCTGCCTGTGTTTGAGCATTTTCTACCTGTGTTTGACCATTGCCTACCTGTGTTTGACCATTGCCTGCCTGTGTTTGAGCATTTTCTACCTGTGTTTGACCATTGCCTATCTGTGTTTGACCATTGCCTGCCTGTGTTTGACCATTGCCTATCTGTGTTTGACCATTGCCTGCCTGTGTTTGACCATTGCCTGCCTGTGTTTGACCATTGCCTATCTGTGTTTGACCATTGCCTGCCTGTGACCATGATTCCTGCCTTCTGCAAGGCTTAAGAAACATCTGCTGCGCTCTGCGCGTGACTCTATACCTTTTTCTCCCTGTGTATTCATTACAGAAATTGAGCAAGTTGAGGTGATTAAACTGCTTGGAGTAACCCTGGATTGTAAACTGTTATGGTCCAAACATATTGATACAACAGTAGCTAAGATGGGGAGAAGTCTGTCTATAATAAAGTACTGCTCTACCTTAACAACACTATCAACAAGGTAGGTCCCACAGGCTCTAGTTTTGTCGCACCTGGACTACTTTTCAGTCGTGTGGTCAGGTGCCACAAAGAGGGATTGCAATTGGCTCAGAACAGGGCAGCACGGCTGGCCCTTGGACGTACACAGAGAGCAAACATTAATAATATGGCTCAAAGTAGAGGAGAGATTGACTTCATCACTAGTTGTATTTGTGAGAGGTATTGACATGTTGAACGCACAAGCTCTCTGTTTAGCACACAGCTCAGACAACCATGCATACCCCAGAAGACATGCCACCAGAGGTCTCTTTACAGTCCCCAAGTACAGAACAGGCTACCCCACCTCTTCAAGGAATACCTAGGATAAAGCAATCCTTCTGCCCCCCCCCCCCCCCCCCCCTTAAAAGATTTAGATGCACTATTGTAAAGTGGCTGTTCCACTGGATGTCATTAGGTGAATGCACCAATTTGTAAGTCGCTCTGGATAAGAGCGTCTGCTAAATGACTTAAATGTAAATGTAAATGTACATGGAACTCTATTCCACATCATGTAACTGATGCAGCAGTAGAATCAGATTTAAAAAGCAGATAAAATACACCTTATGGAACAGCGGGGACTGTGAAGTAACACAAACATAGACACAGACACATGCATACGCACACATGATAACATACACACGTACACATGGATTTTGCGTTGTAGATATGTGGTAGTGGAGTATGGGCCTGAGGGCACACACTTAGTGTGTTGTGAATTCTGTATTGAATGTATTGTAATGTTTTTAAAATGGTATAACTGCCTTAATTTTGCCAGAGACCAGGAAGAGTAGCTGCTGCCTTGATAAATACAAATAGCTAAACACACATACACACTGTGCCTCGGCATGGCTTTATTATTAATGCATTGTAATTGACGTTAGGTTTAATATCTTCAGATGGAGCGAATGGGACGGGAATAAAACACAGCCTACCTTCAGACCTGTGTGTGTGTGTTTGTCTAGGTTAATAGCCGTAAAATCAGATTTCAAAAACAGACAAAGTTTAAGCTAATTTACATACAATTTAATCTCTAAAATGCTATTGGGAGAACAGCAAAAACAAGCTAAAATTACCACAGCCATTATCACATTGGTTGCTGTAGTTGCCTAGATGACTCCTTTGGAAGCGCAATTAGTCATGCTGATGAGCTTATTGGTTTTTGTATGAGGAATTGTTTTTGTGATTGTGCGCAACAGGAACAGTGTGCTTGTGGGTCAATTTCTGTGAATAGAGTGCACCGTTTAAATTTTTTTTAACCTTTATTTAACTAGGCAAGTCAGTTAATAACACATTCTTATATACAATGATGGCCTACCAAAAGGCATCCTGCCGGGACGGGGGCTGGGATAAAAAAAAGAAGCATTTTTTAAATATAGGACAAAACACACATCACGACAAGAGAGACAACACAACACTACATAAAGAGATACGTAACACAACAACACAGCATGGTAGCAACACAACATGAGAACAACATGGTAGCAACACAACATGGCAGCAGCACAACATGGTAGTAGCACAAAACATGGTACAAACATTGTTGGGCACAGACAACAGCACAAAGGGTAAGAAGGTAGAGACAACAATACATCACTCAAAGCAGCCACAACTGTCAGTAAGAGTGTCCATGATTGAGTCTTTGAATGAAGAGATTGAGATAAAACTGTCCAGTTTGACTGTTTGTTGCAGCTCGTTCCAGTCACTAGCTGCAGCAAACTGAAAAGACAAGTGACCCAGGGATGTGTGTGCTTTGGGGACCTTTAACAGAATGTGACTGGCAGAACGGGTGTTGTATGTGGAGGATGAGGGCTGCAGTAGATATCTCAGATAGGGGGGAGTGAGGCCTAAGAGGGTTTTATAAATAAGCATTAACCAGTTGGTCTTGCGACGGGTATACAGAGATAGATGACCAGTTTACAGAGGAGTATAGAGTGCAGTGTTTTGTCCTATAAGGAGCATTGGTGGCAAATCTGATGACCGAATGGTAAAGAACATCTAGCCACTCGAGAGCACCCTTACCTGCGTGTCCTGCTTGCCCGGTTGGTAATTTGGCTATGATTACTACAATTTTAGATAGCTGGCTTGACTAACTAGACTTATTGACCAATCTAAAACTGTTTAACTGACATGGGCTAATTGAGTGACTGTCAGTGAGTGAGGAAAACTGCTGACACACAACCACGTTTTGAAATTGCACCTGGTGTATTCTACTATTCTAAATCTCAACAGGAAGTTGAGACCCCGACTTGAGTTCCTAAAAATATACTGTATCACTGGAGGCTGCTGAGGGGAGGACGGCTCATAATAATGGCTGGAATGGAGTCAATAGAATGGTACCAACCAGATGGAAACCACGTGTTTGATGTGTTTGGTACCATTCCATTGACTCCATTCTAGCCATTATTATGACCCGTCCTCCCCTCAGCAGACTCCACTGATGCATATATATATATTTATATAGAATATGACAGATGTCCGGATCTCGGTGTCCTCATATGTATCTACGGCCCTGCCCAGGAGTCTGGGATCTTCAGCTGGGGAAATCAGGGGGGGTTTGTACCTTGAGGTTTAAATGGTGTGTGTGTGTAGTCTACAAGTATGTGCGTGTGGGTCTTTTTGATAGATGATAATGAACTGCGTTTCCTTGGCGCTGCCAGGTTGATGGAAGAGAGAGAGTGGAGGGAGCAGTCTGGTCACAGTGACACAGCCTCAGACACACACACACACTAGGGATGTGACAAATATATATATTTTTCTTAACGTTTAAACTTTTATCCGTTTTCCTATAAAAGTCCATGTGAATTCACGATGCATCAGCGCTGCTGCCACCAACGGTTTGGGTCTCACGGTACATCTGTTTTTAGATGGTGAAGCATTGCACCTGTATTACCATTACTGTACCTCAACTCCACCTCGCAAGTTTGCCTTTCAACAACTTCTCATTTAACACCTCAAGGTATTGCTATACAGGACTTCGCTGCTGTATCTTGCATTTCTTTGCCATTTTTCCAACTCTTAACGACGATGATGTAGTGGTGGAGAGTCGACTCCAAAATAATTGATTCCTTGAGTCCTTGCACGTCGACTCCCGGCATCTATTTCTAGATTCTGCTAGGAATTGACTCATCGACTCCTAAGATTCAGTATTTTTGGAACAGAGGAGACTGATTAGTTGCCGTACTTCAGAGAACACAAACACTTCCATCTTTCATAGCGAGCTAGCGAGGGACGGAGAGAGAGGTCAGGCACCAGTCAGGACCGTGCACAAGGCCTATCTATCGGCAATCAAAATCTGTATATCGCAATGGAATGCTGTGTCTCGTAATTTCTTAGTTTGCAATGTCTTGAAACTTCAGTAAATCAGGGCATTTAATTCATTCGTTGTCCACCATGGTTCCTGTACCCAAGAAAGCAAAGGTAACTGAACTAAATGATTATCGCCCCGTACAGTGGTTCCTCCTTTAAAAGTTGCAGCGTACTGCAGCAGAATTCTATGGCACGTTATTTAAGTGTGAACCACTAGTACCATTAATGCTAGTTGTGCTAGTTTGACCACCAGAGGGCATCTTTGAGAAGCATTTGGTAGCCTTCAATAATGGCTGTACTAGAGATTGTGGGCACGCGGGAGACCGGGGTTCAATTCCCCGATGAGGAGAAAGTAGTAGGCAGTCCTTGTAAATAAGAATTTGTTCTTAACTTCACTAAAGTAGGGGGCACTATTTTCACCTCCGGATGAAAAGCGTGCCCAAAGTAAACTGCCTGCTACTCAGGCCCAGTAGTGAGAATATGCATATAATTGGTAGATTTGGATAAAAAACACTCTAACGTTTCCAAAACTGTTACAATGATGTCTGTGAGTATAACAGAACTGATTTGGCAGGCGAAAACCTGAGAAAAATCCATCCAGGAAGTGGAATTGTTTTATGTTTGTAGTTTTCTTTGCCATTACAGTATCCATTGACTTAGGACTCAAATTGCACTTCCTATGGCTTCCACTAGATGTCAACAGTCTTTAGAAATTCTTTCAGGCTTGTATTCTGAAAAATGAGAGAGTAAGACCACTCTGAATGAGTGGACCCTACAGTGTCCCAGAAATGTTTCATGCGCACGACCGAGAGTGCGTCTTTCTTGTTTACCTTTTATATTGACGACGTTATTGTCCGGTTGAAATATTATTGATTATTTAGGCTAAAAACAACCTGAGGATTGATTATAAACATCGTTTGACATGTTTCTACAAACTTTACGGATACTATTTGGATTTTTCGTCTGCCTGTTGTGACTGCGTTTGAGCCTGTGGATTACTGAACAAAACACGTGAACAAAACTGAGGTTTTTGGATATAAAGAGGGACTTTATCGAACAAAACAAACATTTATTGAGTAAATGGGAGTGCAACCATATGAATATCATCAAAGGTAAGTGATTAATTTTATTGCTATTTCTGACTTGTGTAACTCCTCTACTTGGCTGGTAACTGTTTGTAATAATTTGTCTGCTGGATACCAGGGTTCAATTCCCCGACGGGGAGGAAGGAGTAGGCTGTCCTTGTTCTAAGAGCATAATGTTTCAACATCCTAATTTTCTAATTCCAGTCTAACTAAAACCCAAACGGAGATTTAGTGGAAATAAAAATCTCATTGATTTATCAAGACCAGTCCCCATGTTTGTCTCAGAGCAGCGGGAAACGGTGCTAAAATAGTTGTAGGCTTTTGCTTCAATATGCTAACTTCAATATGTTCTTTAAATAAATAAGACCTACACCGCTTTAAACAGCACATTACTCAACACTAGTGAGACTCATGTCGCCTACGGTAGGCCTACTGTATATCGAAAAATATGACGTGATTCTCCGGCAATAATTACATAGAGAGGATTGGAGGATATTTCTGTAATTCAGTGATATTTATTCCCATAGTAATTCGTTATGGATCCATAACTAAATAAACATCTGCATTTTGAAAGAGTATTTTTATCATTATTTTATTAATGAAAGCATAAAGATGCCATTATTAGTTACATTGTTTTAGTTTGAACCTGCTGACTGGCACTAAGAACAGAACAGCAGGAACGTTTCCCTTGTCAGCGCCATTATTAGTGCAATGTCCGTTAAAGTGTTGCCAGTGTGGCGGGGTGGGGGTCCACCCCCTCCCCCTTCCTCCTCCTCCCTTCCCCATGGGCTAGGTCGGTCTTCTGTGCGCTGCTCTGCAAACCATCCCGTGCCGTCTGCCCTCGTGCCTTGAACCTTGTGCACTTTCAGTGGATACAGCTGGAGAACTGCAAGGCAATCCCATTGTATGCCACTCGGGAGCCATGACCAATATATATTGTCCTGCTAATAACATGGTTAATAATATATCTGTGAGAATATCCAACGTGCTTTTATACTAAACCACAAATGACCTCTAAGTCCTGCAGCGTAAGCTCGCTACTTTTAAAGGAGGAACCACGGTAGCACTCACTTTTGTCATCATGCTTTGAGAGGCTAGTTAAGGATCATATCTCCTCTACCTTACCTGACACCCTAGACCAGGGGTGGGCAAACTTTTTGACTCGCGGGCCACAATGGGTTCTAAAATTTGACAGAGGGGCCGGGCCAGGAGCATTTTGAGGGAGTGTTTGGGCCGGATATACTAAAGCATTAAATGTAGTGTGTGCAAACCTCATAGCACAGTAAGAACACTACAACCCAATTTATTAACTGTCTTTCAAATGTGAAAAATAGCCCTTATCAGTTAATAAATTTGTCTCAAGGAATATGCAAGATATGGCATTTACATACTATTTCGCAGATACCGGGATGAGGAAATGTAAATAGATTAAAATAACATACGCACTGTGATTTATCAAGATTGCGTCTGTTTTTAATAAGTTTCAATCGAAGGTGCAAAGTTAAAGAAATCAACATTTATTGAAAAATGGAATCACTTTCAACATTCAAAACATATTATTACACAACGAAATACTCAAGCTCAATAATATCTACTTGTGTTAAACTCCGCAAAATCATGGATGGATTGTCCTGACCGCGCGCTCTACAAACTCGCCACGGACGCCCTCGCCTTCACGCGCAAACAGTACACGTGTATCGTTGCCAAGCACACAGACATAGGCTGTATTAAATATCCTACCTGCAGCTGAAAATTTTAATTTAAATTAAGAGCGATGTGCGGCGTGTTAATAAAGCTACTGTACCGCTGCTGTGCGTAAATGCGCATTGCTCTTAATTAAAAGACGCACTTCCAAACTTTCCATATGCATTTTTTCATAACACAGCAGAAAAACTCACCATTTCAGTGGGAACAGTGTTGTTGGTCTCCCTTTTTTGCCAGTGCATCAAAGTCTGGAGTTAGTTTTGTTGTGGCAATTCTCAGGACAGATCTGAGGTGTTGGTCAGTTAACTTGGATCTGTGATGGGCTTTGTTGATTTTCATGACGCTAAACGTCTGCTCACACACGTAGGTCGAGCCAAACAACACCAGCATCTTCTGCGCCATCCTCCGGAGGTTTGGAAACGCGGTCTCGTTAAGTGAAGCGTAAAAGTCATTCAGTTTAAGAGACTTGAACTTCTCCTTTGAGACGGAGTCAGACTGAAGATCGATCAGTTCCAATTGCAGCTCCTGCGGTGCTGATTCGGGGTCTTGTGACAGGGGACAGGACACCAGTTGAAGTGACTTGTCAATTTTTTCAAAATCACAGAACCGACGGCAAAATTCTCTGTGCAGATCGTCCAGTGATTTGCAGTATTTCTTCGCATTTCGGGCGGCCTCTTTCTGCACGGCTAGTGTGGGGAAATGTGCGAAAGATTTGTTTGACATTTGCCTGGAGAATAAAACCAGCTTGGATTTGAAGGCTCTCACATTTGTGTACATGTCGTGCGCAAACTGATCTTTCCCCTGTAGCTTCACGTTCAGCTCATTCATGTGTGAAAATATGTCCACAGCAAACGCAAAGTCACAAAGCCAGTTTGTGTCGCTCAGCTCGGGGAATTCTTCGGATTTCCCCATTAAATTAAAAAATGAGCGAATCTCGTCTTTGAGCTCCCAGACTCGTTGAAACACTTTCCCCAAACTTAACCAGCGGACGCGAGAGTGGTAAAGTAGGTCCTGGTGATCCGCATTAGTTTCTTCCAGGAACGTAATGAACTGACGATGATTAAGTCCCCTTGCTCGTATGAAGTTAACAAGTTTTACAACTGGATCCACGACGTGATTAAGCTGCAATACAGACTTACACAGAGACTCCTGATGAATGATGCAGTGAAGTAAAATAACATCCTGGTCAGGGTTTTCTTCTTTCACTTTATCCTGGATTCTTTTCAGCAGCCCGATGTTTTTTCCAGTTAAATTTGGCGATCCATCCGTGGTGACATTGGCAAGTTTACTCCAAGGTAGCTTCATTCTCTCGATGACAGCAGACACCTGTTCATATAAGTCCTCTCCTCGCGTTTTCCCTTTCAGTGATTCCATGCTCAAAAGCTCCTCCGTTATCTCAAAACTGTCGTTAATCCCTCGGATAAAAATGAGGAGCTGAGCAGTGTCTTTTATGTCGTTACTTTCATCCAGTGCTAGTGAATATAACTTAAAGGACTCCGCCTTTTTGTTTAACTCGCTGACTATATCTTCGTCAATCAGTTCCACGCGGCGAGTCACTGTCCTGCGTGCTAAACTGATTTTTTCAAACTTGGCTTTGCTCTCCGGACACAAGAGACCTGCTGTCTCTACCATGCACTCTTTCAAAAACTCGCCTTCGGAGAAAGGCTTGCTAGCCTTTGCTAATTTGAATGCCAGCAAATAACTTGCCTTGGTACTTGACTCTTGAATTGCAGTTTGTCGGTGAAAAAAGTTCTGTTGACTCTGTAAATTAGCTGCCAACCTCTGAGCAGTAGCCGCCCGTTCTTGTGTTGACTGCTTGCTAGCATAGTTTGCATGCTTCGTGGCAAAGTGACGGCTGATATTGTACTCTTTGAAAACCGCAACAGCTTCTTGGCATATCAGACATACAGCCGTTGATCGGACTTCAGTGAAGAAGTATTTTGTTGTCCACTCCTTATTAAACACTCGGCATTCGCTGTCCACTTTCCTTCTCTTTGGTCCGCTCATTTTCACAGAAGGGCTTAATGGTGACGTGAAACGAAGTGAAAATTAAAGTGAAATAAAGAGAAATACGCGCCACTCCAACAACGGTCAATGTGTTTTGAGTGCGCCATCTATTGGGGAAACGTGGGCATTGCAGGGAAAGGGGAAAAAAATGAGGTTTTTACTATAATTTGGACAAGTTCGGCGGGCCGGATTAAAAAGCCTAACGGGCCGTATGTGGCCCGCGGGCCGTAGTTTGCCCATGTCTGCCCTAGACGCACTTCAATTTGCTTACCGCCCCAATAGATCCACAGACGATGCAATCGTTATCGCACTGCACTCTGCCCTATCCCATCTGGACAAGAGAAATACCTATGTAAGAATGTTGTTCATTGACTATAGCTCGGCATTCAACACCATAGTACCCTCCAAGCTCATCATTAAGGTTGAGGCCTTGGGTCTAAACCCCGCCCTGTGCAACTGGGTCCTGGACTTCCTAACGGGCCACCCCAGGTGCTGAAGGTTGGAAACAACACCTCCACTTCGCGGATCGTCAACACAGGGGCCCCACAAGGGTGCGTGCTCAGCCCCCTCCTGTACTCCCTGTTCACCCATGACTGCGTGGCCACGCATGCCTCCATCTCAATCATCAAGTTTGCAGACGACACAACAGTAAAGCCTGATTACCAACAATGACAAGACAGCCTACAGAGAGGAGGTGAGGGCCCTGGGAGTGTGGTGTCAGGAAAATAACCTCTCACTCAATATCAACAAAACAAAGGAATTGATCGTGGACTTCAGGAAACAGCAGAGGAAGCACGCCCCTATCCACATCAACAGGACCACAGTGGAGCAGGTGGAAAGCTTCAAGTTCCTCGGCGTACCCATCACTGACGATCTGAAATTGTCCACCCACACACAGTGTGGTGAAGAAGGCGCAACCGCGCCTCTTCAACCTCAGGAGGCTGAAGAAATTTGTCTTGGCACAATTGAGATCATCCTGTTGGGCTGTATCGCTGCCTGGTACGGCAATTGCACCGTCCTCAACAGCAGGGCTTTCCAGAGGGTGGTGCGGTCTGCCCAACGCATCATCGGAGGAAAACTACCTGCCCTCCAGGACACCTACAGCACCCGATGTCACAGGAAGGCCCAAAATATCATCAAGGACAACAACCATCTGAGCCACTGCCTGTTCACCCCGCTATCATCCAGAAGGCGAGCTCACTACAGGTGCATCAAAGCTGGGACCAAGAGACAGAAGTTGTTTTTCAATCTCAAGGCCATCAGACTGTAAAATAGCCATCACTAGGCCAGCTTCCATCCTGCACCTTAGAGTCTGATGCCCCATAAACATATACCTGAAATCACTGGCCACTTTAATAATGGAACACTAATCACTTTAATAATGTTTACATATTTTTGCTTTGCTCATCTCATCTGTACGCTACGGTTCAAAAGTTTGGGGTCACTTAGAAATGTCATTAAAAAAAATAAAAAAAAGCAAAAAAAATGTGTCCATTAAAATAACATAAAATTGATCAGAAATACAGTGTAGACATTGTTCAAGTTGTAAATTACTATTGTAGCTATAAATGGCTGATTTCTTCTATGGAATATCTACATAGGCGTACAGAGGCCCATTATCAGCAACCATCATTCCTGTGTTCCAATGGCATGTTGTTAGCTAATCCAAGTTTATCATTTTAAAAGGCTAATTGATCATTAGAAAACCCTTTTGCAATTATGTTAGCACAGCTGAAATCTGTTGTCCTGATTAAAGGTGCAATAAAACTGGCCTTCTTTAGACTAGTTGAGTATCTGGAGCATCAGCATTTGTGGGTTCGATTACAGGCTCAAAATGGCCAGAAACAAAGACCTTTCTTCTAAAACTCATCAGTCTATTCTTGTTCTGAGAAATTAAGGCTATTCCTTGTGAGAAATTGCGAAGAAACTGAAGATCTCATACAATGCTGTGTACTACTCCCTTCACAGAACAGCGCAAACTGGCTCTAACAGAATAGAAAGATGAGTGGGAGGTTTCCGGTGCACAACAGAGCAAGAGAACAAGTCCATTAGAGTGTCTAGTTTGAGAAACAGACGCCTCACAAGTCCTCAACTGGCAGCTTCATTAAATAGTACCCGCAAAACACCAGTCTCAACGTCAATAGTAAAGAGGCGACTCCGGGATGCTGGCCTTCTTGGCAGAGATGCAAAGAAAAAGCCATTTCTCAGACTGGCCGAAAGAAAAGATTAAGATGGGCAAAAGAACACAGACACTGGACAGAGAAACTCTGCCTAGAAGGCCAGCATCCCGGAGTCGCCTCTTTACTATTGACGTTGAGACTGGTGTTTTGCAGGTACTATTTAATACAGCTGCCAGTTGAGTTAGAGACAGCAGGTGCGGTAGAGAGAGAGTCCAAAACATCAGGTCCGGGACAAGGTAGCACGTCCAGTGAACAGGTCAGGGTTCCATAGCCGCAGGCAGAACATTTGAAACTGGAGCAGCAGCATGACAAGGTGGACTAGGGAAAGCAAGGAGTCATCAGGCCAGGTAGTCCTGAGGCATGGTCCTAGGGCTCAGGTCGAGGTCGAGGTAGAGAGGTCGAGAGAGGTAGAGAGAGAGAGAATAAATATAAAATACTTTAATTCACACAGGACACCGGATAAGACAGGAGAAATACTCCAGACTGACCCTAGCCCCTCGACGCATAAATACTGGAGGCTGAGACAGGAGGGGTCAGGAGACACTTTGGCCCTGTCCGACGATACCCCCGGACAGGGCCAAACAGGCAGGATATAACCCAACCCACCTTGCCAAAGCACAGCCCCCACACCACTAGAGGGATATGTCCAACCACCAACCTACTAAGGATCCCAATGTTTTTTTTGTTTAAAAGTTCACACACACCTTCACTTCTAGCCCCCTCTATCTTACTCTTTCTCTTGTTCCATCTCTCATCTCTCTCTGGTATTAACTTTCAGAAACCCTCTCCTTGCAGTGATTCATATCTGTACAACAAACACACACATGTGTTTGTCTTCCGAAGTGGTCTGGTATGTGATTCACTACCAGTGTGTGTTAAACAGAGCTTCCCCACTGCTGTAGGATTTTGGGGGGAGATTCTGTCTGGCCCTGGATGTGACTGAGAGGACCATCTATCAGTGTGTGTTGATAACCCCAGGGGGTCTTGTGGAAGGTGACTTTCCACCCATAATGACTCAGAAACCTACAGAGCCCACAACAGCAGGCTAGAATTAATGTCTTCATATCTGAACCAAATGGTGTGTGTCATCAGCTCTCACCTGATGAGTAAATACTTCCAGTGTATTCATGGGTGAAGAGCAGTGCTTGCATTTTTTATGAGGAGTAGAGTCTTATTTATGTTCTTCTCTGTTAGATCTCTGGTTTAACAGAGCCATACGTTCTCTCGCTCTCGCTCTCTTTTCACTTGCTTTTCTCTCTTTTTCACTCATCGCCTCTAGGCTTTTCCCTCTGTATATGTCTCTCCCTCTTTCTGTCTCTCTAGTCTATAGTTAGTTCCTTCCCTCTCTTCCTCCCATTTAGGCTGTGAGTGGTAGAGGAGAAGAGGCTTGAAACTGGTTGAATTATTTATCACTGACTGATTTATCATTTGGGCCAAGCCCAAAGAGAGAGTGAGGAAAGAGGGGAGTGTTTTAGAGAAGATAGAGACCTCAGGTCTATGGGGTCACAGCCATAATTGGTCCAAAGTTAGAGGTCAGGGAGAGGGTAATAACCAACCAATAACCCCTCTCTCTCTCTCTCTCTCTCTCTCTCTCTCTCTCTCTCTCTCTCTCTCTCTCTCTCTCTCTCTCTCTCTCTCTCTCTCTCTCTCTCTCTCTCTCTCTCTCTCTCTCTGCCTCTATTACTACCTCTCTCTCTCACTCCCTCTACCTCGCTCTCTCCCAGCACCTCTCTCTCTCTCTATCCCAACCCCCACTCTATCTTTCCCTGATGCTGCTGGTCTAACCTCAGCAACCCAAAGATATACGGACAGAAGCTTTAGTGCCGGGAGGAAAAAACAACCTGACATCAGGGAAGGGGTGGAGGGGGCAGGATAGAGCGGAGGGGGTAGGGTAGAGCGGAGGGGGTAGGGTAGAGCGGAGGGGGTAGGGTAGAGCGGAGAGGGTAGGGTAGAGCGGAGAGGGTAGGGTAGGGAATAGGATGGAGGGGGTAGGGTAGAGCGGAGAGGGTAGAGAATAGGATGGAAAGGGGGTGGTAGAGCGGAGAGGGTAGAGAATAGGATGGAGGGGGTAGGGTAGAGCGGAGAGGGTAGAGAATAGGATGGAAAGGGGGTGGTAGAGCGGAGAGGGTAGAGAATAGGATGGAGGCGGTGGGGTAGAGCGGAGAGGGTAGAGAATAGGATGGAGGGGGTAGGGTAGAGCGGAGAGGGTAGAGAATAGGATGGAGGGGGTAGGGTAGAGTGGAGAGGGTAGAGAATAGGATGGAGGGGGTGGGGTAGAGCGGAGAGGGTAGAGAATAGGATGGAGGGGGTAGGGTAGAGCGGAGAGGGTAGAGAATAGGATGGAGGGGGTAGGGTAGAGCGGAGAGGGTAGAGAATAGGATGGAGGGGGTGGGGTAGAGCGGAGAGGGTAGAGAATAGGATGGAGGGGGTGGGGTAGAGCGGAGAGGGTAGAGAATAGGATGGAAAGGGGGTGGGGTAGAGCGGAGAGGGTAGAGAATAGGATGGAAAGGGGGTGGGGTAGAGCGGAGAGGGTAGAGAATAGGATGGAAAGGGGGTGGAGTAGAGCGGAGAGGGTAGAGAATAGGATGGAGGGGGTGGGGTAGAGCGGAGAGGGTAGAGAATAGGATGGAGGGGGTGGGGTAGAGCGGAGAGGGTAGAGAATAGGATGGAGGGGGTAGGGTAGAGCGGAGAGGGTAGAGAATAGGATGGAGGGGGTGGGGTAGAGCGGAGAGGGTAGAGAATAGGATGGAGGGGGTGGGGTAGAGCGGAGAGGGTAGAGAATAGGATGGAAAGGGGGTGGGGTAGAGCGGAGAGGGTAGAGAATAGGATGGAAAGGGGGTGGGGTAGAGCGGAGAGGGTAGAGAATAGGATGGAAAGGGGGTGGAGTAGAGCGGAGAGGGTAGAGAATAGGATGGAGGGGGTGGGGTAGAGCGGAGAGGGTAGAGAATAGGATGGAGGGGGTGGGGTAGAGCGGAGAGGGTAAAGAATAGGATGGGTGGGGTGGGGTAGACACCTGAAACCCCACCTCTTTAAGGAATACCTAGGATATGATAAAGTAATCCTTCTAACCCCCCCCTTAAAAGAGTTAGATGCACTATTGTAAAGTGGTTGTTCCACTGGATATCATAAGGTGAATGCACCAATTTGTAAGTCGCTCTGGATAAGAGCGTCTGCTAAATGACTTAAATGTAAATGTAAATGTAGAGCGGAGAGGGTAGAGAATAGGATGGAGGGGGTGGGGTAGAGCGGAGAGGGTAGAGAATAGGATGGAGGGGGTGGGGTAGAGCGGAGAGGGTAGAGAATAGGATGGAGGGGGTAGGGTAGAGCGGAGAGGGTAGAGAATAGGATGGAGGGGGTGGGGTAGAGCGGAGAGGGTAGAGAATAGGATGGAGGGGGTGGGGTAGAGCGGAGAGGGTAGAGAATAGGATGGAGGGGGTAGGGTAGAGCGGAGAGGGTAGGGAATAGGATGGAGGGGGTGGGGTAGAGCGGAGAGGGTAGAGAATAGGATGGAGGGGGTGGGGTAGAGCGGAGAGGGTAGAGAATAGGATGGAAAGGGGGTAGGGTAGAGCGGAGAGGGTAGAGAATAGGATGGAGGGGGTGGGGTAGAGCGGAGAGGGTAAAGAATAGGATGGAGGGGGTAGGGTAGAGCGGAGAGGGTAGAGAATAGGATGGAGGGGGTGGGGTAGAGCGGAGAGGGTAGAGAATAGGATGGAGGGGGTGGGGTAGAGCGGAGAGGGTAGAGAATAGGATGGAGGGGGTGGGGTAGAGCGGAGAGGGTAGAGAATAGGATGGAGGGGGTAGGGTAGAGCGGAGAGGGTAGGGAATAGGATGGAGGGGGTGGGGTAGAGCGGAGAGGGTAGAGAATAGGATGGAGGGGGTGGGGTAGAGCGGAGAGGGTAGAGAATAGGATGGAAAGGGGGTAGGGTAGAGCGGAGAGGGTAGAGAATAGGATGGAGGGGGTGGGGTAGAGCGGAGAGGGTAAAGAATAGGATGGAGGGGGTAGGGTAGAGCGGAGAGGGTAGAGAATAGGATGGAGGGGGTGGGGTAGAGCGGAGAGGGTAGAGAATAGGATGGAGGGGGTGGGGTAGAGCGGAGAGGGTAGAGAATAGGATGGAGGGGGTGGGGTAGAGCGGAGATGGTAAAGAATAGGATGGAGGGGGTAGGGTAGAGCGGAGAGGGTAGAGAATAGGATGGAAAGGGGGTGGGGTAGAGCGGAGAGGGTAGAGAATAGGATGGAAAGGGGGTGGAGTAGAGCGGAGAGGGTAGAGAATAGGATGGAGGGGGTGGTAGAGCAGAGAGGGTAGAGAATAGCATGGATGGTTAGGGAAAGGTTAGGGGGCTGTAATGAAACATCTGCATTAACAGATCCTGGTCCTGTGGACTGATCTGAGTCGGGGACACATTTCTCCAGAGGTCAAAGTTCAACTGAGGAGTGTTGTCTTTTTCCTCTTCTTTGATCTCTTTGAGTGAACCTGCAGAGTCCACGCTGACAGAGGACAGTGAACCTTCAAATCAAATCAAATGTTATTTGTCACATACACATGGTTAACAGATGTTAATGCGAGTGTAGCGAAATGCTTGTGCTTCTAGTTCCGAAAATGCAGTAATAACCAACGAGTAATCTAACCTAACAATTTCACAACAGCTACCTTATACACACAAGTGTAAAGGGATGAAGAATATGTACATAAATATATATGAATGAGTGATGGTACAGAACGGCATAGGCAAGATGCAGTAGATGGTATCGAGTACAGTATATACATATGAGATGAGTAATATAGGGTATGAAAACATTATATAAAGTGGCATTGTTTAAAGTGGCTAGTGATACATGTATTACATAAAGATGGCAAGATGCAGTAGATGGTATAGAGTACAGTATATACATATGAGATGAGTAATGTAGGGTATGTAAACATTATATTAAGTGGCATTGTTTGAAGTGGCTAGTGATACATGTATTACATAAAGATGGCAAGATGCAGTAGATGGTATAGAGTACAGTATATACATATGAGATGAGTAATGTAGGGTATGTAAACATTATATTAAGTGGCATTGTTTGAAGTGGCTAGTGATACATGTATTACATAAAGATGGCAAGATGCAGTAGATGGTATAGAGTACAGTATATACATATGAGATGAGTAATGTAGGGTATGTAAACATTATATTAAGTGGCATTGTTTGAAGTGGCTAGTGATACATGTATTACATAAAGATGGCAAGATGCAGTAGATGGTATAGAGTACAGTATATACATATGAGATGAGTAATGTAGTGTATGTAAACATTATATGAAGTGGCATTGTTTGAAGTGGCTAATGATACATGTATGACATAAAGTTGGCAAGATGCAGTAGGTGGTATAGAGTACAGTATATACATATGAGATGCGTAATGTAGGGTATGTAAACATTATATTAAGTGGCATTGTTTAAAGTGGCTAGTGATAAATTTTTTACATGTATGTGTAACGGATGTGAAATGGCTAGCTAGTTAGCGGGTACGCGCTAATAGCGTTTCAATCAGTTACGTCACTTGCTCTGAAACCTAGAAGTAGTGGTTCCCCTTGCTCTGCAAGGGCCGTGGCCTTTGTGGAGTGATGGGTAACGATGCTTCGTGGGCGACCGTTGTTGATGTGTGCAGAGGGTCCCTGGTTCGCGCCCGTGTCGGGGCGAGGGGACGGTCTAAAGCTATAATATTACATTGATGCTGTTGACCCGGATCACTGGTTGCTGCGGAAAAGGAGGAGGTAGAAAGGGGGGTGAGTGTAACGGATGTGAAATGGCTAGCTAGTTAGCGGGTACGCGCTAATAGCGTTTCAATCAGTTACGTCACTTGCTCTGAAACCTAGAAGTAGTGGTTCCCCTTGCTCTGCAAGGGCCGTGGCCTTTGTGGAGTGATGGGTAACGATGCTTCGTGGGCGACCGTTGTTGATGTGTGCAGAGGGTCCCTGGTTCGCGCCCGTGTCGGGGCGAGGGGACGGTCTAAAGCTATAATATTACATTGATGCTGTTGACCCGGATCACTGGTTGCTGCGGAAAAGGAGGAGGTAGAAAGGGGGGTGAGTGTAACGGATGTGAAATGGCTAGCTAGTTAGCGGGTACGCCCTAATAGCGTTTCAATCAGTTACGTCACTTGCTCTGAAACCTAGAAGTAGTGGTTCCCGGCCGCGGCCTTTGTGGAGCGATGGGTAACGATGCTTTGTGGAGCGATGGGTAACGATGCTTTGTGGAGCGATGGGTAACGATGCTTTGTGGGCGACCGTTGTTGATGTGTGCAGAGGGTCCCTGGTTCGCGGTTTAAAGTTATACTGTTACATATGGCAGCAGCCACTCAATGTTAGTGGTGGCTGTTTAACAGTCTGATGGCCTTGAGATAGAAGCTGTTTTTCAGTCTCTCGGTCCCTGCTTTGATGCACCTGTACTGACCTCGCCTTTTGGATGATAGCGGACTGAACAGGCAGTGGCTCGGGGGGTTGTTGTCCTTGATGATCTTTATGGCCTTCCAGTGACATCGGGGGCTGTAGGTGTCCTGGAGGGCAGGTAGTTTGCCCATGGTGATGCGTTGTGCAGACCTCACCACCCTCTGGAGAGCCTTACGGTTGTGGGCGGAGCAGTTGCCGTACCAAGCGGTGATACAGCCCGACAGGATGCTCTCGATTGTGCATCTGTAAAAGTTTGTGAGTGCTTTTGGTGACAAGCCGAATTTCTTCAGCCTCCTGAGGTTGAAGAGGCGCTGCTGCGCCTTCTTCACCACGTTGTCTGTTTGGGCAGAGTCCACGCTGACAGAGGACAGTGAACCTGCAGAGTCCACACTCCAGTTGTCATTGGTGAAGGTTGAGGTTGTACTATGTGTAGAAATGGCACTGTTATGCTCTTCATAGGGAGATGCAGAAGAAGAAGGAGAGAGATTGTCTGGTGAGCTCCTGCTCCCTGGAGGCTGTTTTAACCATTCAAATGGTTATATTGACCATTTTACTGTGTATGTGTGTCGAGATGATATCTCTTAATCTCTGTTCCCATTTCAATGGGTTCATTGCTATCACTTGTTATCATTTCCAATAAATTGATTTGGGAGTGCTACACACTGTGTGCAACTGTTGAGCCTCATCAAGCTCATCTGCGTTGTGAGGAGCAATAAGCGGGAAACAAGGATCCATCTTTGTTTTCCGTCTCCTTATTTTACAAGTTGTTGATGAGTTTTATGATGTTGTTCTAATCAAACCTCATCAAACGGATGGATGACAACAATAACACCAGTGGTAACATCCCATGTCTGATATACGATGGATGATAATAGAAAGGTGATGAAAGGAGCTGTGTTACTGAGTACCTAGTCAATTATGGGGAAGAGAATGGGGGAAACTGCTGACAGCTCCTTCCTGCTTACGTCTTCTGAATCCCTGTGAAGTCGATAAATTACCGTCTCGCTAATTAGGGCGAAAGCCAAACAGTTTGTGTTTAAATCTAGGACAGGATGGGGGAGAACGAGGAAGAGGAAGAGGAGGAAAGGAAGGGTTGATTTAAGCTAATCTTGTTTTGTCACTTCGCCTATAATCCTTCCGTCATTCTTTTTCACATTCTCTCTCTCTTTTTCTTCTGCTCTCGCTCCCCCCTCTCTCTCTCTCTCTATTTTTCTGCTCTCACGCCCCCCTCTCTCTCTCTCTCTCTTTTTCTTCTGCTCTCACGCCCCCCTGTCTCTCTCTCTCTTTTTCTTCTGCTCTCGCTCCCCCCTCTCTCTCTCTCTCTCTCTTTTTCTTCTGCTCTCACGCCCCCCTCTCTCTCTCTCTCTCTTTTTCTTCTGCTCTCGCTCCCCCTCTCTCTCTCTTTTTCTTCTGCTCTCGCTCTCCCCCCTCTCTCTCTTTTTCTTCTGCTCTCGCTCCCCCTCTCTCTCTCTTTTTCTTCTGCTCTCGCTCTCCCCCCCCTCTCTCTCTTTTTCTTCTGCTCTCGCTCCCCCTTTCTCTCTCTTTTTCTTCTGCTCTCGCTCCCCCTCTCTCTCTCTTTTTCTTCTGCTCTCGCTCCCCCCTCTCTATCTCTTTTTCTTCTGCTCTCGCTCCCCCTCTCTCTCTCTTTTTCTTCTGCTCTCGCTCTCCCCCTCTCTCTCTCTTTTTCTTCTGCTCTCGCTTCTCCCTCTCTCTCTCTTTTTCTTCTGCTCTCGCTCTCCCCCCTCTCTCTCTCTTTTTCTTCTGCTCTCGCTCCCCCCCCTCTCTCTCTCTCTCTATCTCTCTTTCTTCTGCTCTCGCTCCCCCTCTCTCTCTCTTTTTCTTCTGCTCTCGCTCCCCCCTCTCTCTCTCTTTTTCTTCTGCTCTCGCTCTCCCCCCTCTCTATCTCTTTTTCTTCTGCTCTCGCTCTCCCCCCTCTCTCTCTCTTTTTCTTCTGCTCTCGCTCTCCCCCCTCTCTCTCTTTTTTTCTTCTGCTCTCGCTCCCCCCTCTCTCTCTCTTTTTCTTCTGCTCTCGCTCTCCCCCCTCTCTCTCTTTTTCTTCTGCTCTCGCTCCCCCCTCTCTTTATTTTTCTTCTGCTCTCGCTCTCCCCCCTCTCTCTCTCTCTTTTTCTTCTGCTCTCGCTCCCCCCTCTCTCTCTCACTTTTTCTTCTGCTCTCGCTCCCCCCTCTCTTTCTTTTTCTTCTGCTCTCGCTCTCCCCCCTCTCTCTCTCTTTTTCTTCTGCTCTCGCTCCCCCCTCTCTCTCTCTTTTTCTTCTGCTCTCGCTCCCCCCTCTCTCTCTCTCTTTTTCTTCTACTCTCGCTCCCCCCCTCTCTCTCTTTTTCTTCTGCTCTCGCTCTCCCCCCTCTCTCTCTCTTTTTCTTCTGCTCTCGCTCTCCCCCCTCTCTCTCTCTCTTTCTTCTGCTCTCGCTCCCCCCCCGCTCTCTCTTTTTCTTCTGCTCTCGCTCTCCCCCTCGCTCTCTCTTTGTCTTCTGCTCTCGCTCCCCCCTCTCTCTCTCTTTTTCTTCTGCTCTCGCTCCCCCCCCCTCTCTCTCTCTTTTTCTTCTGCTCTCGCTCCCCACTCTCTCTCTCTTTTTCTTCTGCTCTCGCTCTCCCCCTCTCTCTCTCTTTTTCTTCTGCTCTCGCTCCCCCTCTCTCTCTCTCTTTCTTCTGCTCTCGCTCTCCCCCCTCTCTCCCCCTCTCTCTGCTCTCGCTCCCCCCTCTCTCTCTCTTTTTCTTCTGCTCTCGCTCCCCCCCCTCTCTATCTCTTTTTCTTCTGCTCTCGCTCCCCACTCTCTCTCTCTTTTTCTTCTGCTCTCGCTCTCCCCCTCTCTCTCTCTTTTTCTTCTGCTCTCGCTCCCCCTCTCTCTCTCTCTTTCTTCTGCTCTCGCTCTCCCCCCTCTCTCCCCCTCTCTCTCTCTCTTTCTTCTGCTCTCGCTCTCCCCCCTCTCTCTGTCTCGTTCTTCGTTCTCCCTGTCCTGGTTTTGTACTGTCAACTTCTCTAAGGAATCAAAGCGAACTGTGTGTGTGTGTTGCAGTGCATTGTATCATCCCCATGTCAGAGACCCTGATTAAACTCTGTATCATTCCTGCAGAAGCAGGGCAAGAGGCCTACAAGTGCCAGAGAAGATAAAACCAAATCCTCTGCTCTTGTTAGCCTTGAAATCTCTCCAAGACACTACCCAACTTCCCAGCCAGGTGGAGGTGGAAAAATCTGAAACGATCTCTAATAAGACAACTATAGCGGTCTCTGATGATCCAGGAAATTCTGATGGAAAAATGCGAGGGAAAAGAGTGGGAGGAAGAGACAAGAGAAAGATATGAAAGTCCAGAACGGGAAGTCAGAGGAAAGGAGTTGCTTGTCTCTGTGTATGCGGGTTATCTTTGGCCTTCATGTTGGCCTGTGATGTTAGGCTGTATCTGTGTGATGTTGCTGGGTTTCTGTGTGTGTAATGTGCTGATGTACTGTAGGCTACACTGTAAAGGGGTTGCTGTGAATTAGGACGCATCTTACAGACAGCTCGGTGGTGAGTAAAATTCTGTATTTCATATTACAGTTCACCTACAGTAATATAAATATGGTATCAAAGCAAGTACTGTGTAATGACATGCATTGCAATGACGTAAAATGTACTGTATTATACTGTAAAAAAGAAAGTCAATGCTACTATAATCGGAATGAATGGACATTTACACATTACAGCATATTAATGAACATGTGATAGTTTGTATCACTTGCACTTCTAGAGGCCTTAACAAAAGCTTCCAAACTGGCAGAGACAACAGGGCAAAACAGACCAAAAGGACATAGCAAAATGCTCAAACATGTAAGGTTTACGACTTGCTGCCACTCCAATCCAACCTATACATGAGGCACTATAACCACATAGGAATTAAATTGGTACATTATTCTCACTCACGGGTGCAATAAATATAGCCTCTTACAAGGCATGCCTCAAAACAACAATACCATGCACCCAATCATTTACATTATGCTGCAGGTAAACATTTCAGAGTTTTTGTTACTGTTGATAATACCTAAAATTACTGTATAAATTACAGTTTTCTGTTACAGTGTCGGCTGTGTATGTAATGGGGTTACTGTCTGGGCACCAGCCAATCTGCCATGGGATGGGATGGCATGTACAGTCAGTCAGCTCCTATCACTGGAAAAATGTGGTCATGGCTAGGTCACTGGGCCTACTGGGGGGATGGGGGCAGAGACAGCTATGGAGGAGAGGGAAAGGGAGAAACCGGGGGTTAATGAGAGAAAGGAGAGAGACCTGTGTAAAAAGCCATCTCCCTGCCTTATCAGTTGAAAGTAATGGGAAAACCCTGGGAGTCATGGACTGGTTACTGAGAAAGGGAGCGGTGGAGGAGAGGAAGGAGGATGGGGGAGGCAGTGAGGAAGATGAGAGGAGAATGGTACATAAAGGAGAGAGAAATGTAGGACCCTTTCCACAGAGGGTTCTAAATGGAACCCAAAAGGATTCTACTTGGAACCAAAAATAGTTATTCCTCAAACCAAAGAGTTCCCCTATTGGGATGGCTGAAGAACCCTTTTTTCAAAGAGTGTACGTGTATTAGATTTCAGACAGTGAGGAAGATGAGAGGAGAAACAGAGGAGAAGGATACATAAATGAGAGGGAGGAGTGAGAAACAGCCCTAAGTGTAATGTATACAGTCATATAACAAGTCATCTCAGCATCCAGAACTAAATCAGCTGTTTGAATGTTAAGAGATTACCTAACGAGCCATTTCAGCATTAAAACTATAAGCCTATTAATGTATGTGTAAATGCGTGAAGTGTGTGCGTGTAAGCTTAATTCCATCTCTCTAGCACTTCTAATGGTGTTCCCTGTAGGACTAGGCCTATGTGTAAATGCGTGAAGTGTGTGCGTGTAAGCTTAATTCCATCTCT
Source organism: Salvelinus alpinus (assembly GCF_045679555.1). Classification (NCBI taxonomy): domain Eukaryota; kingdom Metazoa; phylum Chordata; class Actinopteri; order Salmoniformes; family Salmonidae; genus Salvelinus; species Salvelinus alpinus. The sequence continues at coordinate 37,491,743 of NC_092102.1, read as the reverse complement.
CTAGCACTTCTAATGGTGTTCCCTGTAGGACTAGGCCTATGTGTAATTAGCAGTGCTGGCTGAGATCATTAACTCAGAGAGAATGGATGAATACCATTCCAGAACCACAGAACATGTTTATTACCAAACGACTGCCATTAATCCGACAGGCAGTAAATGTGGCTTAGGATGTTAATGTTTCTTTACAAAACATTTGAACTTTCTAAACATTTGGTGTGAACTTCCAAGCAGCCCTGTTCTTTGAGAGAGTATGTCTTATTGATATGTCTACATGTTCCATTTATAAAACTACAACTACAAGAAAATGGGGGGCTTTTGAGTGCATTTGTATGTGTGAATGTGTGCTTCTCTGGCATTGCTGGCTGTGAACAGGCTGGTGCTTTACGCTCTAAGAGCCTTGGTGTGAGGAGCTGTTTGCTACAGGAACATAGAGGTAGGCCTAGGGTACTGTCGTGTCTTTGACTATGCCAGATTTATTATTATGACATGCTATTCTATTAATTAACTAGAGAGGGACACCACGAAAGAATATTTATAGAGCTGTTATCTTTCGAATAAACTCTTAAAGATTTTGTAATATTTTACTAAATAGCCGTCACATTAATCGTCATTTTATTCAGTCTCATCTGAAAGTTGTAAGTCCTTGATTATCTGCAAGAATCCTGGCTAACAAGTTGAATCAGCAATACAAAATTGGGTTTAATTATTTATTTACTAAATACCTAACTAATCACACAGAATCACACATATACAATTAGATCATAACTTGATCACAAATTACGTCATACAGAAAACGTCCCTAGCGGGCGGAATAGATATGACAGCTTGTTACACAAAGAGAAGGGGCGGGATTTTAGTGAAAGAGCGGGAGACTCGAACATAGGCGAGCTGTGCTCTCGTAAATCAGTATCTGATGCATTCTAAATTACCGCCCATTTGAGAAAGAAAATGCAATACATATTTACTCTGAGCTGCGCTTCAGTAGGTTGGTGGTAGATGGAAGACCGTATCGCCAACCCGAGTCCTCTGTCCTTTGGAGAATGTCTCTGGTTGTCACGGGATACTTTGTAGTAACGTTGTGTGTGGAAGACGGGATACTCGGACTGTCCTTCCTAACCTGCGTTTGTAGCAGCTGTTGCCAACTCAACGGCTAGGAGATATCACTTCTGTAGTGAACACGAGTTCAAAGTTCATACCATTCACAATCAAAGTCCATGCTGATGTTGGCCTAGTTCTGTAGTTATTGTCTGAACCATCCTGACATCGGATCGTCATCCAAAATGTACCCGGAACAGGAAGTTACATTTTTGTCACTGGCTTTATATAGTGGAGGTAGAGGGGTGTGTCTGAAAAGTCTATTACCCAGGTCTCTTCACAGGGGCGGGCCCCTGGTTGAGCAGAAGCCAAATTTATGAAAACACAGATCTCTCATTTGGAAGGTAAAATTACATTTCACCTCTTCACAAACAATGTCATATTCAAACATTTGAATTAAACAACAATTCCATGTGAATCCGATACCTCTGACGTTTAGACTTTTCACAGTAGCGTTTATGTCATTCTATCATTGATGAGAATGTGTCAGAGGGCAACCGAACTGACATAATATACCTTAAGTACCACCGCATATGTACAGTGGGTTTTCATTACCAGAATATATTTAATTTTCCCCCAACTTCTGATGTTACCCAGAATCTCTATGTTAACCCATGGGTTTCCTTATGTCACATCAGTTATAGTGGGGAGAGAGAAAAAGGGGGAAAGAGGTATTTATGACTGTCGTAAACCTACCCCCAACCCAACGTCATGACAGTCCCCCCATGTTGGGTTCAATCTTGCGATTAACCTGCATGTTGCAAACCAACATACAAATGACCGTGGGTTGTCCTGGTTGTGGACCATCGTTGTGGTCCCCATCTGGTGGTCGACCCAGGTAGGGTTTGTGCGAATGAAGAAGTTTGCTCCATGGCTGGACAGCAGATGTCCAGTTGGTGATCGCTGTGGCAGTCCCCCCCTCTGGTGTGGTCGACCCGGGTAGGGTGTCTGCAAATGAAGAAGTCTGCTCCATGGCTGGGCAGCGGGGGTCCGGATTGGGATCGCCGTTCCGGACCCGTCGTCTGGTCGTCCAGACTGGAAGATCTGGGCAGTAACTTAGGCAGATGTTAACAACGCACACACACTCATGAAATATATCATTACATTTCCTCCCAAATGAGCGGCGTTGTGGCACTAACTGATGGTTGTATGGGGAAGTTGTTTATGGCTCTATCACTTTCTACATGCCGAAGAAAATGAAACAAAATGAAATGAAAGCATAAACAAAACAAAATATAGTTATGCCACCTTAACCATCTAATTGGACTGTATTCTATCTATGTCCATGGTCTTGGCAAAATGACCCTATCATGGCATTGTCTAATGTCATATCTAGGGCTCTTCTAATTTGCGGGGTGTTGGTTAGGGTACTATCCTAAGTTGATAACTATATGATACGTCTACAGCTGTAAGGCACTAGTTTTGGGCAGTCTACAGGGATGACCTATGGACTTCTGAGAAGAAAACTGGTGTGTGCTGTAGCTGTAGAGTTAAAGGCCTCAAAATAACTGTTCAACTTTACTAAGGCTGGTATTTTGCTCGGACCCTTAAGTGATCCTAGCATAAATCCTAATTGGATGTTCCGTTGTACATGTGCGTTTATGCGTACGCAAGCACACATGTCAAGGGAAGAAAACCAAGTATCCTGGCAGATTACAACTTGTTCAGAATGAGTCTGACGTAGTCAGGTAATTTTCAGGTCAATGCCTGGAGGTCAGTCAGAATTGGTGTCGAGGGAGTCTGTAGTGGTTTTACTACCAGTCACTGTCTTCCACTATTGTAGTGGCAGTAGGTATGAAGAAGTATTCTTCATAGCTATGTTATCCACGGAGGAGCTAACCTCATGACGGAAGTACTAAGTATTAGACCAGTCGTACATGGTGTGATCGTGGTTCCTGACTTCTAATAACTTTTCTCCTGAACGGAGGGTTCTATTTATTAGTGGCGTGTGTAACCATTGGAAGAGTGCAATGGAGATTCCCTTCCCCGCGCTGCACTCTGAGTGACTCAGACTCAGTCGCTGTTATCAAAAGCAATTTAAGTGAGGTTACTAATCCTCTTACTGAGTGTTGCTGGGCTGACTGTGGTATTGGTACTGGTACTCAAGGGGTCCAGTCGTCCTACCGATTTATTCTGAAATGTTATCCTACAGGAATACATGATTAGAGCATTTTACTAGTTGTCTTGTAGTGACTACTACACATGGCAAGGAATGATTATTGTTGCCATTTGTTTTGGAGGTGGACAAGTCCACTGGACTTCCTTTACGACCAGTGTGGTACACCTCAGTAATATCTTAGATGTGTTCTAAGATAATCCCCGTCTAGGGGCCTGTCTGCTCCTCACTGTTCTCAAATGGGAGTTTACAACTAGATTTGATTTATACAACTAGATTTGATTTACACACGTACGGTGTTGTCCGTAGTCTCGACCCCCCCACCGGCCTCGATAAGGCTCATCATGGGTCTGGGCTACTATTCCCCCCCTTTGCGTCTCGGGACCCCCCCACCAGCATGTGGTGTTGGTATCCGAGGCGCAAACGAAAGGTTCGGACCCTATGTACGAGTTGTCAGTGGCCGCGTTATGAGAATGGCTGCAACCTTTCAACCAAATCTCCTGGTGTTTGTGCTTCAACACCCTCAGTGGCTGTCGAGGTCTGTCAGTCACCACCGCGACCGCGTGTGGCAACCTCTTCAGTACCTGCGAACTGAGACGAGGATATCGGTCTGTGATATCGCAAAGTGTTTCACCAGTGGGAATTATCGGGTCAGTTGCTGGACTGACGCCATTAGTGTCATTGTAAGGGTTGACAGTCCCCCACAAAGCGGAAGGTGTGTCATCGGAAGCAGAGTATACTCTGCGCATCGATGTTTTTCTTGCTGAGACAGCCGCAGTGCTTGCGGAAGTGTCCGAAGGGCAAGAGAAGTTCATCTCAACTACCGTATTGCATGACTGCACGGAGGAGGGAAGTAGCTCATTCACAGAGACAGCTGGCTCGAAAACGTGAAAATAATTGTCCATCAGATTGGCTGATGGAATGCGTTGAGATATCGTAATATCTCCTTGGATCGGATTCTGCACCAAGTGGTTTTTAAATGTCTTTTTCCCAAGGGGTGCTTCCGACAGATACCCCTCGTGACTGACTGCGTTGCAGCTAGCGTTAGGGAAAGACAGTGTGGTCGGTGGAGAAGGCACGGTAGCCTGTGACCATACCTGGTTGGTTTTCCAATCCATCAATGGGAGTAACCGATCCATCAAGTCTGCTCCCAGTAGCAGGGGTACAGTTTCGAGGCTAGTAACATACACAGGGTGGACGAGCGATATGTCCTTGAAGTGTAGTTTCAGCATGACGCTCAATGTGAGAGGCGAGGTAGTCTGCGTGACCCCTCGAAGTGTAGTGTCGCATCGTTCCACTTTTAACCAACGTTTAGTTGGCTTCAAAGCCCTTTTTAGATCATCAAACAATGTTTGAGAGATGAGTGATATTGTCGCACCCGAATCAATTAGCGCATGACAAGTTAAGCAGTCCTCCAGGACTGTTTCCAGGTATGGTCGTTTCGATTCGTGTTTAGTGGACATATTCCCCACAAAGTGAAGTGGTCTTTCGCAACAACGTGATGTGTCAATTCTGTTCAAGGTGGAAGCAGATTGACTTTTACGATTTTGAGTGGGCTTGGCTTTAACGAAGCGTTTGACCTTTTTCTTCGCAACCTTTGTATCAGAGTTTATAGACAAAGCCCGTGGGCTTGTTTCTTGGTCAATCGGGCCCTGGATAGGGTTTCGAGTGAAAGCAGGAGGGATTTGAATTTTAACGTCCTTGCTATGGGTGTTAATTCCTGCGGACCTGGAGTCCGGTAATTCCCTGTCTAGTCCTTGTGACTTATCTTTTACCCTTTTCTCAAATGTTTCTCGCTTTAGTTCTTCACGTAGTGGAACTTCTGGAGAACATTGGTCTACGTTTTGATCATCCTTCAACCCTTTGTTACCCTTGTGCTCTGACACTTTGTGTGGGTTGGGTGCAGGAACGTAGTGAACAGGTCGATTGTAGCGGTAGTCGTTTTGATGGCGACGTGCTTTACAGTTATTTCGACCGCGGAAGTTATTGGAATCATGGTTTCGTGGTAGAAACTGTTGTTGTGCGTCATCTCTTAACGCTCCAATACCTGATAATGCACCCTCTGACTGGAGTGAGTGCTCCTGGTCAAACTTCAAAACCGAGTGGTCAGGGCTCTTGGCGTTGCGAGCTTTTGATGCCTCAAAAGCTGTGCTTGCAAGCTCTCTGAGTTGTAAGATAGGCAAGCCAATGTGGGCTGCAGTGCCCAAGTAGGTAATGAAGGTGGGATACATGTTCGACAGGAACATTTGTTTAAATGGTAACAGGTCTTCCATGCCTGTTTCAGTGAGTAGGCCAAAGTAAGCTGAACGAAGCCTATGATAGTAAGCTTGTGGGTGCTCATTCCGAGCTTGTTTGACCGTGTTAGCCAGTGAGCTATCGTGTTTGCGAGTTGCAGAACCACTGAATTCTAATTTCAAAGCTGTGGCAAGTTTAGCGTAGTCATTTAGCACGTGTTGCTGTTGTAGGCGAATGAACCTTGTCACGTGTCTATTCGACGTTCGCTTCAACAGGTAAACCCTGTCAGAACCCGTAGCGTTCGGGTAGCCATCCAACGCGTCCTCTATGTCAGCTAGGAACGTCTCAGTATCGTTTGGCTGACCTGGAACGGGGTCAAAGGTGGGGAAATACTTGACGAGTTTGTCAAGGTATTCCGCGTCAAGCGGGCGAGAGGGTGGGCTTTATCCTGTGGGGAAAGTGGGGCCAAAAGGCCAAGAGGAGAAGCCAAGCTTTGGCTTTGTTGGCCAAGAGGCGCCATATTACTCAGTGCCGAATGGCCAAGCGGAGAAGACTGGGGGACACCTGACGGAGGCAATGTCTGAAACCTATTGTCTTCACTCCTTTGAGTACCGGGCTCCGGTTGCTTGGATGGATAGTCCCGCTGTAGAGCGTGACCCTTCTGGACTTCCTCCAGATGGTACCTAAGGGTGGTATTCTGCTGCATTGCAGAGTCCACTTGAGCGCTTAGAGTACCGATTTTGGACACGTGAGTGTCGCACTTGCTCCTTTCGGTCTCAAACTTATCTGTCATGGTTTGCAAATAGAGGTCTTGAGTACGGAGCGAGAGATTCAGTGATGAGATTTCTTCTGCTTGCTTAGAAATCAAGATTTCCATCTTCATCACCCGAGTTCTCTCATCATTCATTTGGTCAGCGACTTCAATGAGTTCTGCTGATTTGTCATCCAACTTCGTCATTGTGTTCATCAACTGATCGTCTTTGGTCTGCAGAATTTTGAGTAGCACCGTGTTACTCTGAGTAACGTTCAACAAAACTGCCTGCATGTTATCAAATTGCGCGCTCCTATTTGTAGATAACTCAACAGATTTATCTAGTTTGGAGTGGACCACCTCGTATTTAGTTTTGGCTAAATCGAGTTGTTCCTGGAGACGACGATTTTGTTGAAGAGTTTGTGCTCGTTCATCGTCATAAGTATTTGCAATTGCTTTCAATTGTTCAGATTTCAAACGCAGTTCCTCGACTAGCAGAATGTTTTCATTTCCTGCTTTTGTCAATAGTTGCTCAGTTCTCTCCACCTGTACCCTAATGCTAGCCACGACTGGCACGTGCTTCAGCTGTGCACGGTGGTATTGAACCGATGCCACATTTTTATGGCGATACATCAGTGCAAAAGTGGGGAGAACCGTCACAAAGCCTGTGTTTGATGGTTGATTTTGGAGAGCGTTCGCAATTTCGGCTGTTTTTCCACTAATGGCATAATTAGGGTTGGTATCGCTGCTGAGGTCAGAGATCAATCCTTTTATGGGTGGAGGTTCACTACTTAGCGGAGGAGTGGTGACCACCTCCTTTGATAGCTTGCACATTATTAGAAAAATTGAGGAAATTTTTCACTAAATTTATTCAAAGTTTGGATTTGGAATTAATTGGAAGCTGCAAAGACTAGTTTAATCTATTTATAGATCTTGACGAACTACCAGTACTGTACCAGTAATGTGGAAGTTGGACGTGAATGAATTTGCAAAAGCAAATTGAATTAATTAATGCCAATGATTAATCCTACCTGTGTAGGCTATCTGGGTATTAAACTTTAATTAACATGAGATGTGGCTTCATCTAGGTTAATATGATAAGTTTAAAAGTGTCTCATTTGATTGGAAGAACATTAAATTATGTTCAACAATTTAACTTATTAAATTGAATGAGACGATAATCCATACAATCTCTGTTGATTGGATATCATATGTGTAAACAGTAGACCCAATGCTGGGCACATTCAACACTGTGGCACTTCTCCCTAAGGCCGAAACCACATGGGATTCCCGCTGGGCGGGGCTTCTGTCAATACTGGATTATTGAATGGGTTCTGAAAAACCCAAATTTTACTGATTGATCAATTTAATGATAAATCAAACCTGTATAGGCAATTTGTGAATAAAACTTTAATTAACCTGAGAAGTGCTTAATAATCTAGGTTAGTTTGGAAAAAGTTTGCAATGTCTTATTTAGAGAACTCAACAATTTGGATATTATTTAAAATATCCATTTCAGAATGTAAATGGCCAGATTTACACTTATTAGTTCAATTGGATAAGACCTTGATATTCGTCTGGAAATCATAAGTAATGACTTGAGTGTGACCTGAATAATTCTTCATGAACGAATATTCTGGGCACACTTCAGCGGCCAATGATTTCACCCGCTGAAATCAAACGGAACTACCCGCGTGCGGGACTTCCGTTCCGCGAGGCGGAGGAATTTCAGCGTGGCACCAGGAAAATAATGGCTCTTTTCCCTTGTTAGCTTTAGCACCTCGTGCCAGCTAACCCTCCTTTGTGCCTGAAAATGTAGCACGTAGGATTCCCTTGGCAAGGGAAAGGTTTTTACTAATAACGTATTATGTTCAAACCCTTTTCGGCGTTTTTTGACGATGTTTTAACCGGACTGGCTCTTCGAACTGGCTCTTCGTCCTCGCTCGAGAAATGAATAATGACCTCCCCTACCAGCGTATGAAACGCGTCAGGCAGAAATAGCCCTGCGTTTGGCCAAACGCACTATTTCTCAGATTTCTATAAATTAGCTTTTTCAGCCTACAAGAAATGTATTCGCTTACGTTGTCCACTGACTACGTCAGAGAACAACGTGGGGCGGGGAATCTCCGCGCACACACACAACAATGCTTGTCTATCACTCCGAAAATGTGTATAATAAATCTGGTATATTATGGAATCTGCTTTTCAATTTTATACTGGCTGAATCAAAATGAAAGCCTCATTCTATCTTAGACTCCACACAACGGGGCACCAATATGTCGTGTCTTTGACTATGCCAGATTGATTGTTATGACATGCTATTCTATTAATTAACTAGAGAGGGACACCACGAAAGAATATTTATAGAGCTGTTATCTTTCGAATAAACTCTTAAAGATTTTGTAATATTTTACTAAATAGCCGTCACATTAATCGTCATTTTATTCAGTCTCATCTGAAAGTTGTAAGTCCTTGATTATCTGCAAGAATCCTGGCTAACAAGTTGAATCAGCAATACAAAATTGGGTTTAATTATTTATTTACTAAATACCTAACTAATCACACAGAATCACACATATACAATTAGATCATAACTTGATCACAAATTACGTCATACAGAAAACGTCCCTAGCGGGCGGAATAGATATGACAGCTTGTTACACAAAGAGAAGGGGCGGGATTTTAGTGAAAGAGCGGGAGACTCGAACATAGGCGAGCTGTGCTCTCGTAAATCAGTATCTGATGCATTCTAAATTACCGCCCATTTGAGAAAGAAAATGCAATACATATTTACTCTGAGCTGCGCTTCAGTAGGTTGGTGGTAGATGGAAGACCGTATCGCCAACCCGAGTCCTCTGTCCTTTGGAGAATGTCTCTGGTTGTCACGGGATACTTTGTAGTAACGTTGTGTGTGGAAGACGGGATACTCGGACTGTCCTTCCTAACCTGCGTTTGTAGCAGCTGTTGCCAACTCAACGGCTAGGAGATGTCACTTCTGTAGTGAACACGAGTTCAAAGTTCATACCATTCACAATCAAAGTCCATGCTGATGTTGGCCTAGTTCTGTAGTTATTGTCTGAACCATCTTGACATCGGATCGTCATCCAAAATGTACCCGGAACAGGAAGTTACATTTTTGTCACTGGCTTTATATAGTGGAGGTAGAGGGGTGTGTCTGAAAAGTCTATTACCCAGGTCTCTTCACAGGGGCGGGCCCCTGGTTGAGCAGAAGCCAAATTTATGAAAACACAGATCTCTCATTTGGAAGGTAAAATTACATTTCACCTCTTCACAAACAATGTCATATTCAAACATTTGAATTAAACAACAATTCCATGTGAATCCGATACCTCTGACGTTTAGACTTTTCACAGTAGCGTTTATGTCATTCTATCATTGATGAGAATGTGTCAGAGGGCAACCGAACTGACATAATATACCTTAAGTACCACCGCATATGTACAGTGGGTTGGATTACCAGAATATAGTTAATTTCCCCCAACTTCTGATGTTACCCAGAATCTCTATGTTAACCCATGGGTTTCCTTATGTCACATCAGTTATAGTGGGGAGAGAGAAAAAGGGGGAAAGAGGTATTTATGACTGTCGTAAACCTACCCCCAACCCAACGTCATGACAGTACTTAGTGTTGAAATGGCCTTGAGGCTGCAGCTTTCACCAGGTTAAAACACCAGGTGAACACATTGGTACAACAAGATAATGGACCAATTAGAAGAGATTGGCAAGCTTTCACAGTGTACTCACCTCTCTCTCTTGCTGTCTCCCTGTCTATGTCTCCATGTCTGTCTGCCAGTCTGTCTGTCTGTCTCCCTGTCTATGTCTCCATGTCTGTCTGTCTGTCTGTCTGTCTCCCTGTCTATGTCTCCATGTCTGTCTGCCAGTCTGTCTGTATGTCTCCCTGTCTATGTCTCCATGTCTGTCTGCCTGTCTGTCTGCCAGTCTGTCTGTCTGTCTCCCTGTCTATGTCTCCATGTCTGTCTCCATGTCTGTCTGCCAGTCTGTCTGTCTGTCTCCCTGTCTATGTCTCCATGTCTGTCTGCCAGTCTGTCTGTCTGTCTACCTGTCTATGTCTCCATGTCTGTCTGCCTGACTCTCTGCCAGTCTGTCTGTTTCCCTGTCTATGTCTCCATGTCTGTCTGCCAGTCTGTCTGTCTGTCTCCCTGTCTATGTCTCCATGTCTGTCTGCCAGTCTGTCTGTCTGTCTCCCTGTCTATGTCTCCATGTCTGTCTGCCAGTCTGTCTGTCTGTCTCCCTGTCTATGTCTCCATGTCTGTCTGCCAGTCTGTCTGTCTCCCTGTCTGTGTCTCCATGTCTGTCTGCCAGTCTGTCTGTCTGTCTCCCTGTCTATGTCTCCATGTCTGTCTGCCAGTCTGTCTGTCTCTAACACAACCGCACACTCTTTGCTTTAACAAGTTATTTTTGCCCGACAGCCCTTTCCAGGTTATCAGGGGTCATTACTGCTGTTATACATAGGTGTGTGTGTGTGTGTGTGTGTGTGTGTGTGTGTGTGTGTGTGTGTGTGTGTGTGTGTGTGTGTGTGTGTGTGTGTGTGTGTGTGTGTGTGTGTGTGTTCTACATACACAAATGTTTTGTGAGTGCAGCTCTCCCTCTGTGGTGTAATCTACGGGCAGGAAAGATGAGCTGCCGTAGCGGACTTATCGCTAACTCCGCTAACTCAATAACACAACACTGATGACAGCAATCAATCTGAGAGGGCTCTCAAATTCTCTCTCTCTCTCTCTCTCTCTCTCTCTCTCTCTCTCTCTCTCTCTCTCTCTCTCTCTCTCTCTCTCTCTCTCTCTCTCTCTCTCTCTCTCTCTCTCTCTCTCTCTCTCTCTCTCTCTCTCTCTCTCTCTCTCTCTCTCTCTCTCTCTCACACACACACACACACACACACACACACACACACACACACACACACACACACACACACACATCAGGGTGGTGTGTGGGCACTGTTGCCCTAAGTTAATCCATGGGAAATGGGTTATTTGGAAGTGGAGTGGAATTTGATCAAATGGATACCAATACTCTTCCAGGAACTGAGAACCCACTACAGCAGCTCCTAAAAGCATTCCGCCACCCTGCTGTGTGTGTGTGTGTGTGTGTGTGTGTGTGTGTGTGTGTGTGTGTGTGTGTGTGTGTGTGTGTGTGTGCTCCCCCTACCACACCTATTCTCCCACCATAAATGGTACGCAATTAGAGGGTGAGTATGGCAGGATGCAATAAGCCTCGCACACCTCAGCAGTGCTGCTCTCAGTTCTTTCGCTCTCTCTCTCTCTCTCTCTGGTCTGTCTCTCTCTCTCTCTCTCTCTCTGGTATCTCTCTCTCTCTCTGGTATCTCTCTATCTCTCTCTCTCTGGTATCTCTCTCTCTCTCTGGTCTCTCTCTCTCTCTGGTATCTCTCTCTCTCTGGTATCTCTCTCTGGTCTCTCTCTCTCTGGTATCTCTCTCTCTCTCTGGTCTCTCTCTCTCTCTGGTATCTCTCTCTCTTTCTGGTATCTCTCTCTCTGGTATCTCTCTCTCTCTCTCTGGTCTCTCTCTCTGGTATCTCTCTCTCTCTCTGGTATCTCTCTCTCTCTGGTATCTCTCTCTCTGGTCTCTCGCTCTCTCTGGGCTCTCTCTGATCTCTCTCTCTCTGGTCTCTCTGGTCTCTCGCCTCTCACTCTCTTTGGTCTCTTTTTCTCTGGTCTCTTTTTCTGGTATCTCGCTCTCTCTGGTGTCGTGACTTTACTTTCATTCATCTGATGTCTGCTATTTATTGAATCCACTAACTATGTTTAATTATTACTCAAATTTAAATGAATCATGTAACAATTAACTCAGGATTTGGGGCACCACAGAATAAGTTGTTTAGAGTTACCATCTCCCAAATTAAACTCTTTAAGGTCTTTACCTATTTCATCGATAAACAGTCATCTTATTAATCAATCTGTATGGCTCTGATTTTCCGAAAGGGGTCTCCCCTTTCCCGACTTCTACTGTTGTTCACTCTGGAAGAGAACCAGCCATGTCGACGGTTCCCATTGGTGATGAGCGTAGTAGGATAGTCTCACTTAGATTCAATGATTCGCTTTTCTCGATATCTGACCAGTGATTGTCTGAGGTGAGCGTCTCGCCACTTCCTCCTCGTGTTAGTATTCGGGATTCGGACCACGATGGACATGAGCTGCAGCTCTTCGTCTCTCGGATCTAAAGGAAGGTGAATTTATTTCTTCACCTCGTGTTGAGGTTCAACGTTTCAACCATTTCCAACATGAAGCTATCGCTCCACGCTTTTCTGGTCTAATGTTAATTTTGTTACCAAGGCTTTGTGCACTCTGGCCAAAGGAGAGTGCACAAGAGTCTGTCTGTCAGACACGCTGAGTGTTTGGTCCATACAGTTTTTAATAACATCACAAAATGAAAACCAATATTACACTTGTTTTCCATAGTTCCCCACTGACCACTTCCCACATTATGTTAAAAATATTGTTCCATTATCACTTTTGTTTATGTTAGAGTTTTGGGTGGGCAAAAGTATCTGTGAACAAAGCCATTCCTTTGGTTGATACTAAAGATTTACGACCGGGTGTGAACGGTTGACCATCCAGCAGCTCCCCCCTCCCCTCTGTGGGAGAGAGAGAAGCCTGGTTACTGTCAACCCCCCCAGTCTGATCTGACCCATTCTGATCCTCACAGGACAGTCATGACACTGGTCTCTCTCTCTCTGGTCTCTCTCTCCTTTTCTCTATTCTCAATTCAATTTTAATTTAAGGGGCTTTATTGGCATGGGAAACATATGTTTAAATAGCCAAAGCATGTGAAATAGATAATAAACCATACAAATTAACAGTAAACATTACACTCACAAAAGTTCCAAAATAATAAAGATATTCCAAATGTCATATTATGTCTATTTACAGTGTTGTAATGATGTGCAAATAGTTAAAATACAAAAGGGAAAATAAATAAACATAAATATAGGTTGTTTTTACAATGGTGTTTGTTCTTCACTGGTTGCCCTTTTCTTGTGGCAACAGGTCACAAATCTTGTTGCTGTGATGTCACACCTTGTGTCACGATCATCTTCTTGACAGAGATTGGACCAAGGCGCAGCGTGTGCAAAATACATCTTCTTTTATTGAGAAGAGGGAGAAAACACAATATACAAACTAACAAAACAACAAACGACCGTGAAGCTAAATAACGTAAGTGCACAGACAAGCAACAAACGTTCAACATAGACAACTACCCACAAAAGCCTACTGCCTATGGCTGCCTTAAATATGGCTCCCAATCAGAGACAATGAATGACAGCTGTCTCTGATTGAGACCCAATCTAGGCAGCCATAGACATAACTAGACAACCTCACTCTTCTCTACCCCATACACATACAACACCCCTAGACTAAACAAAAACACACAAAGACAACCCACCCCAACTCACGCCCTGAGCAACTAAATAAATAACAGAAAAAGGTACAATAGGTCAGGAACGTGACATAACCCCCCCCTTAAGGTGCGAACTCCGAGCGCACCAGCATAAAGTCTAGGGGAGGGTCTGGGTGGGCGTCTGTCCCCACCCCACCATAGTCACTACCCGCTTTCGTAGCCTCCTCCAAATGGCCACCCTCCAAATTAACCCCACCGGACTAAGGGGCAGCACCGGACTAAGGGGCAGCACCAGGATAAGGGGCAGCACCAGGATAAGGGGCAGCACCAGGATAAGGGGCAGCACCAGGATAAGGGGCAGCACCAGGATAAGGGGCAGCTCCGGACTGGCTGGCGGATCCTGGCTGGCTGGCGGATCCTGGCTGGCTGGCGGATCCTGGCTGGCTGGCGGATCCTGGCTGGCTGGCGGATCCTGGCTGGATGACGGCTCTGGCTGGTCATGGCTCGCTGACGGCTCTGGCTGGTCATGGCTCGCTGACGGCTCTGGCTGGTCATGGCTCGCTGACGGCTCTGGCTGGTCATGGCTCGCTGACGGCTCTGGCTGGTCATGGCTCGCTGACGGCTCTGGCTGATCCGGTCTGGCGGAAGGCTCTGGCTGATCCGGTCTGGCGGAAGGCTCTGGCTGATCCGGTCTGGCGGAAGGCTCTGGCTGATCCGGTCTGGCGGAAGGCTCTGGCTGATCCGGTCTGGCGGAAGGCTCTAGCGGCTCCTGTCTGGCGGAAGGCTCTAGCGGCTCCTGTCTGGCGGAAGGCTCTAGCGGCTCCTGTCTGGCGGAAGGCTCTAGCGGCTCCTGTCTGGCGGAAGGCTCTAGCGGCTCCTGTCTGGCGGAAGGCTCTAGCGGCTCCTGTCTGACGGGCGGCTTTGCAGGCTCATGGCAGACGGGCGGCTTTGAAGGCTCAATACAGACGGGCAGTTCATACGGCGCTTGGCAGACGGACAGTTCAGACGCCGTTGGGCAGACGGGCAGTTCAGGCGCCGCTTGGCAGAAGGGCAGTTCAGGCGCCGCTTGGCAGACGGGCAGTTCAGGCGCCGCTTGGCAGACGGGCAGTTCAGGCGCTGTTGGGCAGACGGCAGACTCTGGCCGGCTGAGACGCACTGTAGGCCTGGTGCGTGGTGCCGGAACTGGAGGTACCGGGCTAAGGACACGCACCTTCAGGCTAGTGCGGGGAACAACAACAGGGCACACTGGACTCTCAAGGCGTACTATAGGCCTGATGTGTGGTACCGGCACTGGTGGTACCGGGCTGAGGACACGCACAACAGGGCGAGTACGGGGAGAAGGAACAGTGCGTACAGGGCTCTGGAGACGCACATGAGGCTTGGTGCGTAGTACCGGAACTGGTGGTACCGGACTGGAGACACGCACCTCAAGGCTAGTGCGGGGAGCAGGGACAGGGCACACTGAGTTCTCAAGGCGCACTATAGGACTGGTGCGTGGTACCGGAACTGGTGGTACCGGGCTGAGGGCACGCACCTCAGGACGAGTGCGGGGAGAAGGATCAGTGCGTACAGGGCTCTGGAGACGCACAGGAGGCTTGGTGCGTGGTGCCGGGACTGGAGGCACTGGGCTGGAGACACGCACCACAGGGAGAGTGCGTGGAGGAGGAACAGGGCTCTGGAGACGCACTGGAAGCCTGGTGCGTGATGTCAGCACTGGTGGTACTGGGCTGGGAACACACACCACAGGGCTAGTGCGAGGAGCAGTAACAGGACGCACAGGACTCTGGAGACGCACAGGAGGCTTTGTGCGTGCTGTAGGCACTGTCTTAACCAGACGGCTAGCACGCTCCTCAGGACGAGTATGGAGAGCTGTTCCCGGTGACATTAACTCACCAACACGTTCATTCGGACGAATGCCGTGCCTCATGCACCAAACCAGTACATCCCTCATAACTCTCTCCTCCAATTTCTCCATTAACTCCTTTACTGTCTCTGCGTCACTCACCTCCAAATCCGCCCTCACCGGCTCCTTACGGTAAGCAGGAGGAGTTGGCTCACGTCTCCCGACTGACCCAACTAAACTACCCGAGCGCCCCCCCCCAAGAAATTTTTGGGTTTGACTTACGGGCTTCCAGCCTTGTTTCCGTGCTGCCTCCTCATATCGCCGCCTCTCCGCTTTCGCTGCCTCCAGCTCAGCTTTGGGGCGGCGATATTCTCCTGGTTGAGCCCAGGGTCCCTTTCCGTCCAATATTTCCTCCCAAGTCCACGAGTCCTGGTTCCTCTCACGCTGCTTGATCCATGGTTGGTGGGTAGTTCTGTCACGATCGTCTTCTTGACAGAGATTGGACCAAGGCGCAGCGTGTGCAAAATACATCTTCTTTTATTGAGAAGAGAGAGAAAACACAAAACGAACACTATATACAAACTAACAAAACAACAAACGACCGTGAAGCTAAATAACGTAAGTGCACAGACAAGCAACAAACGTTCAACATAGACAACTACCCACAAAAGCCTACTGCCTATGGCTGCCTTAAATATGGCTCCCAATCAGAGACAATGAATGACAGCTGTCTCTGATTGAGACCCAATCTAGGCAGCCATAGACATAACTAGACAACCTCACTCTTCTCTACCCCATACACATACAACACCCCTAGACTAAACAAAAACACACAAAGACAACCCACCCCAACTCACGCCCTGACCAACTAAATAAATAACAGAAAAAGGAACAATAGGTCAGGAACGTGACACCTTGGTATTTCACCCAGTAGATGGATTGGATTTGTTTTTTCAAATTCTTTGTGGATCTGTGTAATCTGAGGGAAATATGTGTCTCTAATATGGTCATACATTGGGCAGGAGGTTAGGAAGTGCAGCCCAGTTTCCACCTCAGTTTGTGGCCAGTGTGCACATAGCCTGTCTTCTCTTGAGAGCCAGGTCTGCCTACGGTGGCCTTTCTCAATAGCAAGGCTATGCTCACTGAGTCTGTACAAATTCAAAGATTTCCTTAATTTTTGGTCAGTCACAGTGTTCAGGTATTCTGCCACTGTGTACTCTCTGTTTAGGAGCAAATAGCATACTAGTTTAATCTGTTTTTTTCTGTTTCTCTCTCTCTCTTTCTCTGGTCTCTCTATCCTCTCTCTTTCTCTGGTCTCTCTATCCTCTCTCTTTCTCTGGTCTCTCTATACTCTCTCTCTCTTTCTTGCTCTCTCTTTCTCTGGTCTATCTATACTCTCTCTCTTTCTCTGGTCTATCTATACTCTCTCTCTCTTTCTCTGGTCTCTCTATACTCTCTCTCTCTCTTTCTGTGGTCTCTCTCTCTCGCTCTCTCGTCTCTTCCATGAAACAATCCCTGAAAGCTAAACTTCAATTAATCACCTGTACTGCTACACGATACCTCATCATAAACAGATATTGTAAATCACAATCTTTCTCTACTCTCTCTCCCTCTCTCTCTTTCTTTGGTCTCTCTATCCTCTCTCTCTCTCCTTCTCTCTCTTTCTCTGGTCTCTCTCTCCTCTATCTCTCTCTCTCCTCTTTATCTCTCTTTCTCGCTCTTTCTGTGGTCTCTCTCTCTCTCTATCTCTCTATCTATCCATCTCCCTCCTTTCTCTCTATATACACACACAGCTTTGTAACGGAGTTTGATCTTTCTCGTCATTTTCACAAGACGTTCGGAGCACATCAAAGACTAAAACCATTTCAATCATCGCAAAGCCCTTGCCTCCTAAACATCACAGTCAAGGAGGAGAGAGAATGGGACACGGATAAGACCGTGATGAGAAGATCACGTGTGTAAGAGGAGAGACGTTTGATCTCTTCCTGGTCTGATAACTAAGTCATTAGGGTATGAGTGTTGGAGATAACACCCCACCAACACACACTGAGATGTGTTAAGAACAGGAAGCTGTGACATAGATAGTGGTTTTACTGATACAGGGAAGAAGCAGAGAGAAGCAGATCAACGTTCTTTGATATAGCCTAGGCATAGCACTTATAGCAACTGAACCAAACCCCTGAAAAGATCTCCTCTCTGTCCCCTGTGTGTTTGTTGATAGTAGAATGTGATTTATACTTTAGCTGCAACACCAGGTCACGTGACCTTTTCTACAAACAATGACCTCAATAAAACTTCTGTGAGATAAAAAGGTCACCCCCGACACACACATACACACTGATGGGGGGACCGTCCAGGTCATGGGGACCGTCCAGGTCATGGGGACCGTCCAGGTTCGTATAAATCACGTGTGTTTGTCAGGGTAGAATTATTTATTTGATTCACACAGCAACGCACACACACGCACACACACACACACACACACACACACACACACACACACACACACACACACACACACACACACACACACACACACACACACACACACACACACACACACACACACACACACACACACACACACACACACACACACACACACACACACACAGCCTATGCCAGGAGCTTTGACTCACCCAGTAAAACAGAGGGGTGTTTTTAAAGAGGGAAGGTGAGATGTGATTCATACAGGATGTCTGTTACAATTTGTTTTCCATTGTTAAAGCTGTTTCTGCTTTCTGACAGACACAAACATATTCACACACGCAAGTGATTAAGCCGCAGAATCAAAAACACAATCCACCACACATGGCCCAGGAAGAAACTCCATCCACCACACATGGCCCAGGAAGAAACCACATCCAACACACATGGCCCAGGAAGAAACCCCATCCACCACACATGGCCCAGGAAGAAACCACATCCACCACACATAGCCCAGGAAGAAATCCCATCCACCACACATGGCCCAGGAAGAAACCCCATCCACCTCACATGGCCCAGGAAGAAACCCCATCCACCACACATGGCCCAGGAAGAAACCACATCCACCACACATGGCCCAGGAAGAAACCCCATCCACCACACATAGCCCAGGAAGAAACCCCATCCACCACACATGGCCCAGGAAGAAACCACATCCACCACACATGGCCCAGGAAGAAACCCCATCCACCTCACATGGCCCAGGAAGAAACCACATCCACCACACATGGCCCAGGAAGAAACCCCATCCACCACACATGGCCCAGGAAGAAACCACATCCACCACACATGGCCAAGGAAGAAACCCCATCCACCACACATAGCACGGGGAAGAAACCACATCCAGCACACATGGCCCAGGAAGAAACCACATCCACCACACATAGCCCGGGGAAGAAACCACATCCACCACACATGGCCCAGGAAGAAACACCATCCACCACACATAGCCCGGGGAAGAAACCCCATCCACCACACATGGCCCGAGGAAGAAACCACATCCACCACACATAGCCCGAGGAAGAAACCACATCCACCACACATAGCCCGGGGAAGAAACCACATCCAGCACACATGGCCCAGGAAGAAACCACATCCACCACACATAGCCCGGGGAAGAAACCACATCCACCACACATGGCCCAGGAAGAAACCCCATCCACCACACATGGCCCAGGAAGAAACCACATCCACCACACACGGCCCAGGAAGAAACCACATCCACCACACATGGCCCAGGAAGAAACCACATCCACCACACACGGCCCAGGAAGAAACCCCATCCACCACACATGGCCCAGGAAGAAACCACATCCAACACACATAGCCCGGGGAAGAAACCACATCCACCACACATGGCCCAGGAAGAAACCCCATCCACCACACACGGCCCAGGAAGAAACCACATCCACCACACATGGCCCAGGAAGAAACCACATCCACCACACATGGCCCAGGAAGAAACCACATCCACCACACATGGCCCATCCAAGTTTTGTATGAAGATTTTATTTGTAATTTTCAAGGAGCATTTGATTGCCTCTCACCATCTCATTCTCTCCGTCTTTCTCCTCCTGTCACACCCGAACCTGCTTCACAAGGCCCATGTTAACATTTCCATGTCATTAACAACAGCGATATTGGCTGTGTATGTGTGTGTGTCTGTCATCGTCACGGCGACAGGATTCCTCTCTCCCTCATCCATCATGGTGTGGTTGGCTGGCGCTGGCATGTCGACACACGCCACAAACACACTGTCGCCACAGGCACACACACACTGCTCCCTAGTGACAGAATTATAATTAAACACCTGTACCATACTCTATTCTTCCTGTGGTTCCCTCCAGAACACTATGGAGTTGATGCGTATAGGGACTCGCCGTCTAAAATGTGCAACTTACTTGTTTTTTTATTGGCAAAGCACTGGCAGTCTGGAGGGGAGGCAGAATGTGTTTTCCTCCTTTTATTGTGGAGGGCTTATAGTCGTGTGTGTGTGTGTGTGTGTGTGTGTGTGTGTGTGTGTGTGTGTGTGTGTGTGTGTGTGTGTGTGTGTGTGTGTGTGTGTGTGTGTGTGTGTGTGTGTGTGTGTGTGTGTGTGTGTGTGTGTGTGTGTGTGTGTGTGTGTGTGTGTGTTTATTTTTGAATTTGTTGTTTAATAATAATTGCCCTGGATCAGTGGTGAGGTGTTATTACAAGTGGCCCTGTTCTCCCATAATACTCCCATTACTGACCTGGAGGCTCCTGGCAGGAGGTTTGGAAACCTTGTTCTTTCCTTTGAATCTGTCATTGTTTATTTCACTAAATGCCTTTTCTCTCATAACTTACACCGACTCCAAGCACTCTGGCTATAAGTGTTAGAGCTGAGAATGTGTGTGTTGGTGCAGCTACACTATATATACAAATGTATGTGGACACCGCTTCAAATTAGTGGATTCGACTGAAAGGTGTATAAAATCAAGCACACAGCCATACAATCTCCATAGACAAACATTGGCAGTAAAATTGTTATGCTGGTGAATGAGGACCCAAAAGCGACTTAATAGAAACAGAGTCTTTAATCCAGTCTTAAACAAACAATGATAAAATCCAAAACAGGAAACTGAAATCCTCTCGTCAGTAGAGAGGAACGACTGGAGACGCGACCACAGACTGCAGGTCGCTTCAGGAAGACACAGGCCGTAGCTGACATAGACACCTGCTCACACGCAGCATCTGAAGAAGGCAAAAACACGACAGGGCGGAACAAGGACACAGTACAGCAAACATCAAACAAGAATCCGACAAGGACAGAAGCGGAAAACAGAGGGAGAAATAGGGACTCTAATCAGAGGGCAAAATAGGGGACAGGTGTGAAAGAGTAAATGAGGTAGTTAGGAGAATGAGAAACAGCTGGGAGCAGGAACGGAACGATAGAGAGAGAGAGCGAGAGAGGGAGAGAGGGAGGGGGAGAGAGAGGGATAGAAAAAGGGAAAGAACCTAATAAGACCAGCAGAGGGAAGCACAGGGACAAGACATGATGATCAAAGACAAAACATGACAGTACCCCCCCACTCACCGAGCGCCTCCTGGCGCACTCGAGGAGGAACCCTGGCGGCAACGAAGGAAATCATCAATCAACGAACGGTCCAGCACGTCCCGAGATGGAACCCAACTCCTCTCCTCAGGACCGTAACCCTCCCAATCCACTAAGTACTGGTGACCACGTCCCCGAGAACGCATGTCCATGATCTTCCGTACCTTGTAAATAGGTGCGCCCTCGACAAGGACGGGGGGGGGGGAGGGAAGACGAACGGGGGCGCGAAGAAAAGGCTTGACACAGGAGACATGGAAGACAGGGTGGACGCGACGAAGATGTCGCGGAAGAAGCAGTCGCACAGCGACAGGATTGACGACCTGAGAGACACGGAACGGACCAATGAAGCGCGGAGTCAACTTGCGAGAAGCTGTCGTAAGGGGAAGGTTACGAGTGGAAAGCCACACTCTCTGACCGCGACAATACCTAGGACTCTTAATCCTACGTTTATTGGCGGCTCTCACAGTCTGCGCCCTGTAACGGCAAAGTGCAGACCTGACCCTCCTCCAGGTGCGCTCACAACGTTGGACAAAAGCCTGAGCGGAGGGAACGCTGGACTCGGCGAGCTGGGACGAGAACAGAGGAGGCTGGTACCCCAGACTACTCTGAAACGGAGATAGCCCGGTAGCAGACGAAGGAAGCGAATTGTGAGCGTATTCTGCCCAGGGGAGCTGTTCTGCCCAAGACGCAGGGTTTCGAAAAGAAAGGCTGCGTAATATGCGACCAATCGACTGATTGGCCCTTTCTGCTTGACCGTTAGACTGGGGATGAAACCCGGAAGAGAGACTGACGGAAGCACCAATCAAACGACAGAACTCCCTCCAAAACTGTGACGTGAATTGCGGGCCTCTGTCTGAAACGGCGTCTAACGGGAGACCATGAATTCTGAACACATTCTCAATGATGATTTGTGCCGTCTCCTTAGCGGAAGGAAGCTTAGCGAGGGGAATGAAATGTGCCGCCTTAGAGAACCTATCGATAACCGTAAGAATCACAGTCTTCCCCGCAGACGAAGGCAGACCGGTAATAAAGTCTAAGGCGATGTGAGACCATGGTCGAGAAGGAATGGGAAGCGGTCTGAGACGACCGGCAGGAGGAGAGTTACCTGACTTAGTCTGCGCGCAATCCGAACAAGCAGCCACGAAACGGCGCGTGTCACGCTCCTGAGTAGGCCACCAAAACCGCTGGCGAATAGAAGCAAGCGTACCCCGAACGCCGGGGTGGCCAGCTAACTTGGCAGAGTGAGCCCACTGAAGAACAGCCAGACGAGTAGAGACAGGAACGAACAGAAGGTTACTAGGACAAGCGCGCGGCGACGCAGTGTGAGTGAGTGCTTGCTTTACCTGTCTCTCAATTCCCCAGACAGTCAACCCGACAACACGCCCTTCAGGGAGAATCCCCTCGGGGTCGGTAGAAGCCACAGAAGAACTAAAGAGACGGGATAAGGCATCAGGCTTGGTGTTCTTATTTCCCGGGCGATAGGAAATCACGAACTCGAAACGAGCGAAAAACAACGCCCAACGAGCTTGACGTGCATTAAGTCGTTTGGCAGAACGGATGTACTCAAGGTTCTTATGGTCAGTCCAAACGACAAAAGGGACGGTCGCCCTCTCCAACCACTGTCGCCATTCGCCTATGGCTAAGCGGATGGCGAGCAGTTCGCGGTTACCCACATCATAGTTGCGTTCCGATGGCGACAGGCGATGAGAAAAGTAAGCGCAAGGATGGACCTTATCGTCAGAATGAAAGCGCTGGGACAGAATGGCTCCCACGCCCACCTCTGAAGCGTCAACCTCGACAATGAATTGTTTAGTGACGTCAGGAGTAACAAGGATAGGAGCGGATGTAAAACGCTTCTTGAGGAGATCAAAAGCTCCCTGGGCGGAACCGGACCACTTAAAGCAAGTCTTGACAGAAGTCAGAGCTGTGAGAGGGGCAGCCACTTGACCGAAATTACGAATGAAACGCCGATAGAAATTAGCGAAACCGAGAAAGCGCTGCAACTCGACACGTGACTTAGGAACGGGCCAATCGCTGACAGCCTGGACCTTAGCGGGATCCATCTGAATGCCTTCAGCGGAAATAACAGAACCGAGAAATGTGACAGAGGAGACATGAAAGGCGCACTTCTCAGCCTTCACGTAGAGACAATTCTCTAAAAGGCGCTGGAGTACACGTCGAACGTGCTGAACATGAATCTCGAGTGACGGTGAAAAAATCAGGATATCGTCAAGGTAAACGAAAACAAAGATGTTCAGCATGTCTCTCAGTACATCATTAACTAATGCCTGAAAGACAGCTGGAGCATTAGCGAGACCGAACGGCAGAACCCGGTATTCAAAATGCCCTAACGGAGTGTTAAACGCCGTTTTCCACTCGTCCCCCTCTCTGATGCGCACGAGATGGTAAGCGTTACGAAGGTCCAACTTAGTAAAGAACCTGGCTCCCTGCAGAATCTCGAAGGCTGACGACATAAGGGGAAGCGGATAACGATTCTTAACCGTTATGTCATTCAGCCCTCGATAATCCACGCAGGGGCGCAGAGTACCGTCCTTCTTCTTAACAAAAAAAACCCCCGCTCCGGCGGGAGAGGAAGAAGGCACCACGGTACCGGCGTCGAGAGAAACAGACAGATAATCCTCGAGAGCCTTACGTTCGGGAGCCGACAGAGAGTATAGTCTACCCCGAGGGGGAGTGGTCCCCGGAAGGAGATCAATACAACAATCATACGACCGGTGAGGAGGAAGAGAGTTGGCTCTGGACCGACTGAAGACCGTGCGCAGATCATGATATTCCTCCGGCACTCCTGTCAAATCACCAGGTTCCTCCTGAGTAGAGGGGACAGAAGAAACAGGAGGGATAGCAGACATTAAACACTTCACATGACAAGAAACGTTCCAGGATAGGATAGAATTACTAGACCAATTAATAGAAGGATTATGACATACTAGCCAGGGATGACCCAAAACAACAGGTGTAAAAGGTGAACGAAAAATCAAAAAGGAAATGGTCTCACTGTGGTTACCAGATACTGTGAGGGTTAAAGGTAGTGTCTCACATCTGATACTGGGGAGAAGACTACCATCTAAGGCGAACATGGGCGTGGGCTTCCCCAACTGTCTGAGAGGAATGTCATGTTTCCGAGCCCATGCTTCGTCCATAAAACAACCCTCAGCCCCAGAGTCTATCAAGGCACTGCAGGAAGCAGCCGAACCGGTCCAGCGTAGATGGACCGACAAGGTAGTACAGGATCTTGATGGAGAGACCTGAGTAGTAGCGCTCACCAGTAGCCCTCCGCTTACTGATGAGCTCTGGCTTTTACTGGACATGACATGACAAAATGTCCAGCAGAACCGCAATAGAGGCAAAGGCGGTTGGTGATTCTCCGTTCCCTCTCCTTAGTCGAGATGCGAATACCTCCCAGCTGCATGGGCTCAGTCTCTGAGCCGGTGGGAGGAGATGGTTGAGATGCGGAGAGGGGAAACACCGTTAACGCGAGCTCTCTTCCACGAGCTCGGTGACGAAGATCTACCCGTCGTTCTATGCGGATGGCGAGTGCAATCAAAGAGTCCACGCTGAAAGGAACCTCCCGGGAGAGAATCTCATCCTTAACCTCAGCGTGGAGTCCCTCCAGAAAACGAGCGAGCAACGCCGGCTCGTTCCAGTCACTGGATGCAGCAAGAGTGCGAAACTCTATAGAGTAATCCGTTATGGATCGATCACCTTGACATAGGGAAGCCAGGGCCCTGGAAGCCTCCTTCCCAAAAACTGAACGATCAAAAACCCGTATCATCTCCTCTTTAAAGTTCTGATAAACGTTAGAACACTCAGCCCTTGCCTCCCAGATAGCTGTGCCCCACTCCCGAGCCCGACCAGTAAGGAGTGATATGACGTAAGCGATCCGAGCTCTCTCTCTTGAGTATGTGTTGGGCTGGAGAGAGAACACAATATCACACTGGGTGAGAAAGGAGCGACACTCAGTGGGCTGCCCAGAGTAACAAGGTGGGTTATTAACCCTAGGTTCCGGAGACTCGGAAGACCAGGAAGTAGCTGGTGGCACGAGACGAAGACTCTGAAACTGTCCTGAGAGATCGGAGACCTGAGCGGCCAGGGTCTCAACGGCATGACGAGCAGCAGACAATTCCTGCTCGTGTCTGCCGAGCATTGCTCCCTGGATCTCGACGGCAGTGTTGCGAAAATCCGTAGTCGCTGGGTCCATTCTTGGTCGGATTCTTCTGTTATGCTGGTGAATGAGGACCCAAAAGCGACTTAATAGAAACAGAGTCTTTAATCCAGTCTTAAACAAACAATGATAAAATCCAAAACAGGAAACTGAAATCCTCTCGTCAGTAGAGAGGAACGACTGGAGACGCGACCACAGACTGCAGGTCGCTTCAGGAAGACACAGGCCGTAGCTGACATAGACACCTGCTCACACGCAGCATCTGAAGAAGGCAAAAACACGACAGGGCGGAACAGGGACACAGTACAGCAAACATCAAACAAGAATCCGACAAGGACAGAAGCGGAAAACAGAGGGAGAAATAGGGACTCTAATCAGAGGGCAAAATAGGGGACAGGTGTGAAAGAGTAAATGAGGTAGTTAGGAGAATGAGAAACAGCTGGGAGCAGGAACGGAACGATAGAGAGAGAGAGCGAGAGAGGGAGAGAGGGAGGGGGAGAGAGAGGGATAGAAAAAGGGAAAGAACCTAATAAGACCAGCAGAGGGAAGCACAGGGACAAGACATGATGATCAAAGACAAAACATGACAAAAATGGCCTTACTGAAGAGCTCAGTGACTTTCAACGTGGCACTGTCATAGTGACCTTTCCAACAAGCTCAGCCGCGAAGTGGTAGGCCACACAAGCTCACAGAACAGTACCGCTGAGTGCTGAAACGTGTAGCGTGTAAACATCGTCGTCTGTCCAGACTCACCACCGAGTTCCAAACTGCCTCTGGAAACAACGTCAGCACAATAACTGTTCACCGGGAGCTTCATGAAATGGGTTTCCATGGCCGAGCACACAAGCCTAAGATCATCATGCGCAATGGAGTGGTGTAAAGTGGTGTAAAGCTCGCTGCCATTGGACTCTGCACATGGTTCAGGTTAGGCCCTTTGGTCCCAGTGAAGGGAAATCTTAACGCTACAGCATACAATTACATTCTAGAGGATTCTGTGCTTCCAACTTTGTGGCAATAGTTTGGAGAGCTCTGGAGCCATTTTTCATCAAGGATCTCTCTGTACTTTGCTCCATTCAATTTTCCCTCGATTCTGACTAGTCTCCCAGTCCCTGGCGCTTGAAAACATCCCCACAACATGATGCTGCCACCACCATGCTTCACCGTAGGGATGGTGCCAGATTTCCTCCAGACGTGATGATTGGGATTCAGGCCAGAGTAAAATCTTGGTTTCATCAGACCAGAGAATCTTGTTTCTCATGGTCTGAGAGTCTTTAGGTGCCTTTTGGCAAACTCCAAGCGGGCTGTCATGTGCCTTTTACTAAGAAGTGGCTTCCATCTGGCCATTCTACCATAAAGGCCTGATTGGTGCAGTGCTGCAGAGATGGTTGTCCTTCTGGAAGGTTCTCCCATCTCCACAGAGGAACTCTGGAGCTCTGTCAGAGTGACCATCGGGTGCTTGGTCACCTCCCTGACCAAGGCCCTTCTCCCCCAATTGCTCAGTGTGGCCGGGCGAAAACTCTAAGAAGAGTCTTGGTTGTTCCAAACTTCTTCCATTTATGAGTGATGGGAGGGCAATGTGTTCTTGGGGACCTTCAATTCTGCAGACATTTTATAATACCCTTCTACATCTGCATTGCTTTCTGTTTGGGGTTTTTAGGCTGGATTTCTGTATAGCACTTTGTGACATCGGCTGATGTAAAAATGTCTTTATAAATGTATTTGATTGATTGATTGAGAATACCCTTTCCTGTTTCAGCATGGCAATGCCCCGTGCACAAAGCGAGGTCCATACAGAAATGGTTTGTCGAGATCGGTGTGGAAGAATGTGATTGGCTTGCACAGAGCCCTGACCTCAAACCCATTGAACACCTTTGGGATGAATTGGAACGCCGATTGCGAGCCAGGCCTAATCGCCCAACATCAGTGCCCGACCTCACTAATGCTCTTGTGGCTGAATGGAATCTGGTCCCCGCAGCAACGTTCCAACATCTAGTGGAAAGCCATCCCAGAAGAGTGGAGGCTGTTATAGCATTAATGCCCATGATTTTGGAATGAGATGTTCGACGAGCAGGCTTCCACATACTGTTGGTCATGTAGTGTATGTGTGTGCAGGAAGTTGGCCCTAAGGATTTGTGTTAGCTGGATGAAAGCTGTATTTGTGTAGATCTGTGTCCCTCTGAGCAATATAGAGTCTCAGTTGGAGGAGTATTGTGTTTTGAGGCCACATCTCACAGTGACATTCAGGGCTGGGTGGAAATAAGACTGATTAAATGTTGAATGGATGATTACACTGATGCATTCTTTCATTTGGATGTGGATGGATGTGTTACATTGGATATTAGGATACTGTTGTTGTACATTGTGGTTGGTTGAGTAATGGACCTTGCCTATATTGTACTTTGGAGATTCCTTGCTCATTTGGATGTAATTTACCTTCATCACCCAAGTTCAGTCTTTCTTAACCCTCTATTCCCCTCTCTCCCTTCCTCTCTCTCTTCCCCCCTCTCTCCCTTTTCCCCTCTCTCCCTTTTCCCCTCTCTCCCTTTTTGCCTCTCTCTCTGCAGTTGGTGGCATTGGAGAGACAGGTGTTTGACTTCCTGGGGTACCAGTGGGCGCCCATCCTGGCCAACTTCTTCCACATCATCATCGTCATCCTCGGCCTCTTCGGCACCATACAATACCGACCACGCTACATTGTAGTGGTGAGTACAAACACGCACATACACACACACACAAACGCACGCATGTATGTACACACGTGTCAGCCCAAATTGTATTGAACCATTTATCCATTTATTCAAACTCCCAAGATCCCTCCCCTTGAACACATTGTTTGTTGTCTTAATCTATCAGTAAGTACATTTAATTAATGACTCAACTTCCGTTCATTTCACACTCAGAGTGCACCCTAAAGCCAACCTCAACAAAAATGTTAGTACTAGCCAAGAACAAAAGCCTGGCCATCTTGTAGCACTGCAGGACCAGGTTTGAAAAATACAATGGAATGTCCTAGAAGGTTTTAGATTGAAGATCACTAATGTTCTAAACTG
The DNA here is from genome assembly GCF_045679555.1 of Salvelinus alpinus. Classification (NCBI taxonomy): domain Eukaryota; kingdom Metazoa; phylum Chordata; class Actinopteri; order Salmoniformes; family Salmonidae; genus Salvelinus; species Salvelinus alpinus. The sequence continues at coordinate 37,463,515 of NC_092102.1, read as the reverse complement.
AACAAAAATCTAAATGCAACATGCAACAATTTAAAATATTTTACTTGAAATCAGTCAATTGAAATAAATGTATTAGGCCCTAATCTATGGATTGCACATGAGTGGAGAGGGGTGCAGCCATGGGTGGGCCTAGGAGGGCATAGGCCCACCCACTGGGGGGCCAGGTCCAGCCAATCAGAATGACTTTCCCCCACAAAAGGGTTTTATTACAGACATAAATACTCCTTCAAATAGGATGGATGAAGCTAAGAAACAATAAAAGATTCACAAAGACATAAAAAATATTTTAGCAAAGCTCCATTTGGGTGTTAATGTGGAAAGGAAGTCAAAGGGCGAGGGAGAGAGAAAAGACAGATTGGAGGGAATGTGTGAGAGGTCGGAGGGAGGAGAATAACCAAAGGCAAGAGAGGATACAGGGATAAGAAGGAAAGAATAGTGTCAGCTATCTTAGGAAAAAGGAGGGAGGATGAAAAGAGGAGGGAGAGGAGTTGAACGGAGAGAGTAACTAAAGAGCAGATAGAGGGAAGAATACTTGTGTGTCAGCGTTCTTGAAAAAAAGAAGGGAAGGGATTTGGTGACTCAACGTGTTACATGTCTGTAGGGAGGGTAAGTTCTCTACTGTCTTTAGGTTAGGATGAGTAGGGAGATGATGTCACATGATCTCAGTATATATACACCTGTTCTGAAAGGCCCCAGAGTCTGCAACACCACTAAGCAAGGGGCACCACCAAGCAAGCGGCACCATGAAGATCAAGGAGCTCTCTAAACAGGTCAAAGACAAAGTTGTGGAGAAGTACAGATCAGGGTTGGGTTATAATTTTTTTTTTTAAACGTTGAACATCCCACAGAGCACCATTAAATCCATTATTAAAAAATGGAAAGAATATGGCACCACAACAAACCTGTCAAGAGAGGGCTGCCACCAAAACTCACGGACCAGGCAAGGAGGGTATTAACCTCTAACGAGCCTCTACCCCGGGTCCGGGATCACCCCTCACCCCCCCCACACACTGATTAGCATAGCTAGCATAGCTTCACAAGTAGATAGTAGCATCTAAATATCATTAAATCACAAGTCCAAGACACCAGATGAAAGATACAGATCTTGTGAATAAAGCCACCATTTCAGATTTTTAAAATGTTTTACAGGGAAGACAAAATATGTAAATCTATTAGCTAAACACGTTAGCAAAATACACCACTTTTCTAACTCCATCAGTTTCTTACTACTTCAGGTGCTATCACCAATTCGGCTAAACTAAGATATTGATAGCCACTAACCAAGAAAAAACCTCTTCAGATGACAGTCTGATAACATATTTATGGTATAGGATAGGTTTTGTTAGAAAAAAGTGCGTATTTCAGGTAGAAATCACAGTTTACAATTGCACCTACCATCACAAGACGACTAGAATTACTATAGAGAGCAACGTGTATGACCAATTTACTCTTAATAAAACATTTCATAAGAATAGACAAAGCATAGCAATGGAAAGACCCAGATCTTGTGATTCCAGACAATATTTCAGATTTTCTAAGCGTTTTACAGCGAAAACACAATAAATCGATAAGTTAGCATACCACATGTGAAAACGTTACCAGAGCATCGATTCCAGCCAAAGAGCGCTATAACGTAATCACCGCCAAAATATATTAATTTTTTCACTAACCTTCTCAGAATTCTTCCGATGACACTCCTGTAACATCATTTTACAACATACATATACAGTTTGTTCGAAAATGTGCATATTTAGCCATACAAAACCGTGGTTACACAATGAAAATACTAGGAAATCAAGCCTCAAAATGTCTGACGTCATCTTTCAGAGTGATCTAGTTTAATTGAAAGCTAATCATATACTTGACTAAAAAATACAGGGTTGACAGGAATCGAAAGACAAATTAGTTCTTAATGCAATCGCTGATTTACATTTTTTAAATTATCCTTACTTTTCAATACAGGTTGCGCCAAGCGAAGCTATAGCAAACAAGATGGCGACATAAAAGTTTAACATTTATCGACAGAAACACGATTTATCATCATAAATTGTTCTTACTGTGAGCTGTTCTTCCATCAGAATCTTGGGCAAAGAATCCTTTCTTGGGTCGAATCTTCTTTTGGTCGATAGATGTCCTCTGTCCTTCGAAATATCCACTAACGATCGAACGGGACCCCGAAACGTGTCCAAAGTTTCAGAGTGCACAACAAAGAAATTCCTCAAAATCGCACTAAACGGATATAAATTGCTATAAAACGGTTCAAATTAACTACATTATGATGTTTTTAACAACTATAACGACTGAAAACATGACCGGAGAAATATCACTCTCTAAACAACGATTTGGAAGGAGGCAGGTCTGATGTCCATTTTGCGCATGACGCATGCAGGAAGAGAGCGGTACTTCTACGTTTTCGTGTTTTATAGTGGCTCTGATTGCGCAATCGAATCCATTCAAAACGTGATGACGTACTGACACCCAGAGGAAGACGTAGGCAGTGTCGGTTTCTCTATAGCATCTACTGGCACCTTAAAACCGATCCCAGATCAGGGGTAAAAATTTCTGAAATCTGACTCCCTGTCAGGAAAAGTGATGTAGAAGTAGTTCTGTACCACTCAGAGACAAAATTCCAACGGCTATAGAAACTAGAAAGTGTTTTCTATCCAATAATAACAATAATATGCATATTGTACGATCAAGAATTGAGCACGAGGCAGTTTAATTTGGAGACCAAAAAATGCTAATGCGGAACAGCACCCCCTATAGTTGCAAGAAGTTAATCAGAGAGGCAACAAAGAGACCAAAGATAACCCTGAAGGAGCTGCAAAGCGGAGATTGGAGTATCTATCCATAGGACCACTTTAAGCCGTACACTCCAGAGAGCTGAGCTTTACGGAAGAGTGTCCAGAAAAAAGCCATTGCTTAAAGAAAACAATAAGCAAACATGTTTGGTGTTCGCCAAAAGGCATGTGGGAGACTCCCCAAACATATGGAAGAAGGTACTCTGGTCAGATGAGACTAAAATGTAGCTTTTTAGCCATCAAGGAAAACGGTATGTCTGGCACAAACCCAACACCTCTCATCACCCCGAGAACGCCATCCCCACCGTGAAGCACGGTGGTGGCAGCATCATGCTGTGGGGATGTTTTTCATCGGCAGGGAATGGCAAACTGGTCAGAATTTAAGGAATGATGGATGGAGCTAAATACATTCTTGAGGGATGTAACCTGTTTCAGTCTTCCAGAGATTTGAGACTGGGACGGAGGTTCACTTTCCAGCAGGACAATGACCCTAAGCATACTGCTAAAGCAACACTCAAGTGGTTTAAGGGGAAACATTTAAATGTCTTGGAATGGCCTAGTCAATGCCCAGACCTCAATCCAATTGAGAATATGTGGTATGACTTAAAGATTGCTGTACAGCAGAAAAACCCATCCAACTTGAAGCAGCTGGAGCAGTTTTGCCTTGAAGAATGGGCAAAAATCCCAGTGGCTAGATGTGCCAAGCTTATAGAGACATACCCCAAGAGACTTGCAGCTGTAATTGCTGCAAAAGGTGGCTCTACAAAGTATTGACTTTGTTAGTGAATAGTTTGTTATTTTCAGTTTTTTGTCTTTTTTGTTTTTTTGTCTACACAAAGCCCACAGACCGCAATATCTTGCTATGTGCGGATAGTATGCATCCCCTTCCCCTCAAGAATGGTCTACCATATAGCCAGTTATGCATGGTTAAACCAATCTGTGGCCACCAGACAGATTTTGACAGCAATGCTAAAATAATGACAGATACATTCAAAATGAGAGGCTACAAGGACAAAACTCTTGAAGCTGCTATGATGAAAATCTCAAAAACCAAGAGGGGAATTACTAAAATCTCAACCAAAGAAGAAAAACAATGCAACCGTCTTTTGCACTAAGTGCACCAAGGGTTTGGAGAAAATGAAAGCAATCCTGAAAAGTGTTGGCATATTCTGCAATCAGACAAAAAAATCTCACACATGGACCCCCACTGGTGCTCTACTGTAAGTGTGGTCGCAATATTGGAGATAGTTTGGTGAGATCTGACCTGCCCCCTGAGCCCACTCAGACACTCTTGACACCTATCCAAAATGGGAACTACAAATGTGGCTCATGTGCACAGTGTAATAGCACTATAAAAACATCCTTCTTCAGACACCCACATACAGGTCAACATCCCTGTTAGGGGTAACATCTCATGCAAGACCAAGGGAGTAATCTATCTCATCACCTGTTCATGTGGAAAAGCCTACAAAGGGAGGCTTACTGGATATCCTATCTAAAAACATTGACCCCATTTGGTCTGAATATTGACTTTGATTTCAGGCCCTTATGAACAATTCTTTCTTTTTTGAACAAGTCTTATAAATTGATATATTCTTTCTACAGCTTATTAGCGTACACCTAATATGTTCCCCCTGTTGATGATGCTCATTATACATTAAGGTTGAACCAAAAGATTACTTGTAACAAATATGAAATGAAATACGAAACATTTAAATCTGTGAAATTGAATTAAACAATAATGTATGTTGATGCTAATATGCCGTACAATATTCAATTATGTTTCTATATGATAATAATAGCCTAATATATTTAATATGCCATAAACGATTGTTTTTTTAAAGTTTCACTAATTCATTCTAATTAACTTTATCATTATGACACACCCCTCACTATTGTCATTGGTTGCACTAATTCCACTGTTTGTCTACATAACCTGGTTCAAGTATTCATGACATTACCCTGAAGAAGGTACAGTGATGCCGAAACGTTGGTAAATACCCAATAAATGACTGGGAGTTTATATATGGAGTGTGCGACTTTCTTTAGTTTGTTGTTTGTAACATAGACCCTTTGTAAACACTGTTAATTGAATTATATCTTAGACCTGTTTATGCCCCTCCATTAAACCCTCAGCTGGTTTAAAACCCAACTCCTTCAAGTCTTAATGGACTTACAGCAGCTTTAGCATGAAGGCCAGAGGGGGTATTACACTTGAATCAATGAAAGGTGAAGTGCAGTGTAGAGTGTGTTCCATAACAGCATTCACACAGAGATCTTTCATTTCTGTTCTGACTTATTTCAATGTATGATGTGTTCTGATGTTTTATGAACCCATGTGTCTGTAAGTGTGTATAAATTCCACCATGCATGTAGTTAATATGTAGTTAAGCGGTGTTGTGTTTGTGTCCTATACAGTACACAGTGTGGATGGCTCTCTGGGTGGCCTGGAATGTCTTCATCATTTGTTACTACCTGGATGTGGGAGACTTGACCAAGGTAGGCCCTATTCTCTCTGACTCACAAGTCAACTACACTACAGGTCAACTACACTACAGGTCAACTACACTACAGGTCAACTACTGGTCAACTACACTACAGGTCAACTACACCACAGGTCAACTACACTACAGGTCAACTACACCACAGGTCAACTACACTACAGGTCAAGTATAGGTCAACTAAAGGTCAACTACACTACAGGTCAACTACACTACAGGTCAACTACACTACAGGGCAACTACACTACAGGGCAACTACACTACAGGTCAACTATACTACAGGTCAAGTATAGGTCAACTAAAGGTCAACTATACTACAGGTCAACTACACTACAGGTCAACTACACTACAGGTCAACTACACCACAGGTCAACTACACTACAGGTCAACTATACTACAGGTCAACTACACTACAGGTCAACTACACCACAGGTCAACTACACTACAGGTCAAGTATAGGTCAACTAAAGGTCAACTATACTACAGATCAACTACACTACAGGTCAACTACACTACAGGTCAACTACACTACAGGTCAAGTATAGGTCAACTAAAGGTCAACTATACTACAGGTCAACTACACTACAGGTCAACTACACTACAGGTCAACTACACTACAGGTCAAGTATAGGTCAACTAAAGGTAAACTACACTACAGGTCAACTACACTACAGGTCAACTACACTACAGGTCAAGTATAGGTCAACTAAAGGTCAACTATACTACAGGTCAACTACACTACAGGGCAATTTCACTACAGGTCAACTACACTACAGGTCAACTACACTACAGGGCAACTACACTACAGGTCAAGTATAGGTCAACTACAGGTCAACTATACTACAGGTCAACTACACTACAGGTCAAGTATAGGTCAACTACAGGTCAACTACACTACAGGTCAAGTATAGGACAACTACAGGTCAACTATACTACAGGTCAACTACACTACAGGGCAATTTCACTACAGGTCAACTACACTACAGGGCAATTTCACTACAGGTCAACTACACTACAGGGCAAGTATAGGTCAACTACAGGTCAACTATACTACAGGTCAACTACACTACAGGGCAATTTCACTACAGGTCAACTACACTACAGGGCAATTTCACTACAGGTCAACTACACTACAGGTCAACTACACTACAGGGCAACTACACTACAGGGCAACTACACTACAGGTCAACTACACTACAGGGCAACTACACTACAGGTCAAGTATAGGTCAACTAAAGGTCAACTATACTACAGGTCAACTACACTACAGGTCAAGTATAGGTCAACTAAAGGTCAACTATACTACAGGTCAACTACACTACAGGGCAACTACACTACAGGGCAACTACACTACAGGTCAACTACACTACAGGTCAACTACACTACAGGGCAACTACACTACAGGTCAACTACACTACAGGTCAACTACACTACAGGGCAACTACACTACAGGGCAATTTCACTACAGGTCAACTACACTACAGGGCAATTTCACTACAGGTCAACTACACTACAGGTCAACTACACTACAGGGCAACTACACTACAGGGAAACTACACTACAGGTCAACTACACTACAGGGCAACTACAAGGCTTCTACCTCTATTTTGGAGCTCCCATGACTTGTGTGTATCTTCCACCATTTTGAGATAGGGTATGTCTATATATTCATGTGACATTGAATAAAACATGTGGTCATCCTAGGGAGGTGGGAGCCAGGTGGTGGAAAACATATTCCAAGATCCTCAGTGTCAGGGTTCAGAGAGTAGAGGGCTCAGGAAGATGCCCCGCTACCACATACACACACCCTGACAGGTCTCCTGAGTCTCTGTTTCCGTGCGTTTGGGATTATGGTCATTTCCCTTTCTACTCCCAGTTTGAGAAGTGTGATCTGAGTGCTGAGACTGTTTGATCATATCTGAATTGTGTGTTAGAGAGAGAGAGAGAGAGAGAGAGAGAGAGACTGCAGTTAACTGCTCATTCTGTTTTCATGCTGCCATGTGTTAGGCTGATACTAGTCTGCTATATTTGCCCTATTTCTCATGACACTGTCCCACCCATGTCCAGGGTTAACCCCGGGTGTCCTATCTGTCTCATGTGGAGTAACAGTCAGGCTACAAGGGGTTAAATCCGCTCCTCATCCAATAAGAGGGCTAACACCGAAAACACTCTGTCACATACTAATATGCCTACTCCCAATCTTATGGCCTATGGACAGTGTGTGTGTGCATGAGTGTGTCTCAGGAAATGTGTCTTTGTCTGGTATACCCAAATATTTAGCCAGTTAGTGTCTTAGATTTTATTGTGCCAAAGCTCACACTGCTAAGAGGTAACGACGTTGTAATTAAACAGAAGATGTGAAAGAGTGGTTTGATTTTCCTTTGTATACAGTCATCTTCTCTATATAGAGATCTCACACACACTATACTGACCCATCTCTCTCCAAGGATCAAGCTGTCTGTATCACCCACTGAAACCCGTCACCCCTCCCTTCTAAACACACACACACACACACACACACACACACACACACACACACACACACACACACACACACACACACACACACACACACACACACACACACACACACACACACACACACACACACACACACACACACACACACACACACACACACACTATGACTAGACTTTGCACCATAATGGGGTTTCTCCACTGCTCTCCTAGGGTGTTTTTAGCAGATGAGTTGTTCATCTGGACAAAGAAAGGTACAGTATGTGTGTGCTGTCACCTCCACATCCATCACTTCATCCTTTACTCTTCCCCCTCCTGACTCCTCTTCTCTCCCCTCTGTCCACTTCTATTTTACTCTCTCCATCTATTCTCTTTGTCCTTGTCTCATTCAGCCTACATTTGTCCTCCTCCACGCTCTTTCCTTTCTATCCCCTCCCTCCTTTTCTCTTTCCCTTCCTTCCTGTCGCACCCTGGCCTGACCCCTCCTCCTCCACTCCTCTCCTTTGTCCATTGCCTCCCTGTCCTCTGTTGATCGGCTCTCTGTCTCTTCGTCACACCCAGATGGACTCACTCAGTGATGGGGATCTACATTGATCTGTGAGAAAATGAATATTCATGGTCAAAATAGTTGGATCTGTGGTTGTTTGGGGACAGAGGGGGGGGGGTGTGTGTGTGTGTGTGTGTGTGTGTGTGTGTGTGTGTGTGTGTGTGTGTGTGTGTGTGTGTGTGTGTGTGTGTGTGTGTGTGTGTGTGTGTGTGTGTGTGTGTGTGTGTGTGTGTGTGGTGGGCCCCAGCTCAGCCTGTTCTCGGCTCGTATAATGAGGCATGTAGAGACCAGCTGCTGGGGGCTGGGCTGCAACACAACAGATGGAGCCAGCCTGCCTTCCCAACACTGAATATATTGGCCAGGAGGGTAGACAACTAATGGACAACACACACACACACACACACTGAATCTTATTCTGGCCCGAACCAAATCCGCTATGCACCTACGTACACACACACCTCCTGACTCATTCAAACCCTGTAACGATAGTACATACACACACACACACCCCAACAGTGATCCCTCCCTGTGAATTAACCTTGGATCTAGTCACGTGGAGGGTTGATTTGTGCATTAGGGTCTGTGAGTGAATAACAATGACAGTGTTGAAAGGGAGCTTCTCAGTTAGACCTTCTGACTGCGGGGCAGCTGTGGGGTTAGATTGCTGTATTGGGGTATTGATTGACGTTTGTGTAAGTGTTTGTGTAGGTCCATGTGTATGTTTGTCTATTTACAAATGTTTGTCTGTGCATATTTTGTTACATGTTAATGTGTGTATTCAACATGTGTTGAATGTGTGTATTCAACCTCTTGTTACAGGACAGTGACCTGCTGACGTTTAACATCTCGGCTCACCACTCGTGGTGGAGTGAACACGGTCCAGGGTGTGTGAGGAGAGAGATGACCCAGCCAGGGGTGGGGACCGTGGACAGCCAGTCCTACATCTCTGTCATGGGCTGTCTCATGGAGTACCAGTACATAGAGGTCCTACACAGTGGAACACAGATCCTCATCGCTGTGAGTATTGGTGTTATACCTTTATACACACACACAGACAACATCACCGGTCGTGTCTCTCACGGTGGAAGCCTAGTCACTGTGATTGTAGTGGCCCCTGTGCTTGGGTTATTGGGGTAGAGATATTGGAGAGTGGATCAGGAGACAGAGATCTGTTCTCTATAGACTCCGTTGTTATTATTTTGTCTCTCTCTCCCTCCCTCGTCCCTGTCTTGCTCTTTCCCTCCCTCGCCCCTGTCGTGCTCTCTCTCTCTCGACCCCTGTCGTGCTCTCTCTCTCTCGACCCCTGTCGTGCTCTCTCGCTCTCGGCCCCTGTCGTGCTCTCTCTCTCCCTCCCTCGGCCCCTGTCGTGCTCTCTCTCTCTCCCTCCCTCAGCCCCTGTCGTGCTCCCTCTCTCCCTCCCTCGGCCCCTCTTGTGCTCTCTCTCCCTCCCTCCCTCGGCCTCTCGTGCTCTTTCCCTCCCTCGTCCCTGTCTTGCTTTCCCTCCCTCGCCCCTGTTGTGCTCTCTCTCTCTCGGCCCCTGTCGTGCTCTCTCTCTCCCTCCCTCGGCCCCTGTCGTGCTCTCTCTCTCCCTCTCTCGGCCTATCGTGCTCTCTCTCTCCCTCCCGCGGACCCTGTCATGCTCTCTCTCTCTCCCTCCCTCGGCCTCTCGTGCTCTCTCTCTCCCTCACTCGGCCCCTGTCGTGCTCTCTCTCTCCCTCACTCGGCCCCTGTCGTGCTCTCTCTCTCCCTCCCTCGGCCCCTGTCGTGCTCTCTCTCTCCCTCACTCAGCCCCGGTCGTGATCCCTCTCTCTCCCTCCCTCCCTCGGCCCCTGGCGTGCTCTCTCTCTCCCTCTCTCGGCCTATCGTGCTCTCTCTCTCCCTCCCGCGGACCATGTCATGCTCTCTCTCTCTCCCTCCCTCGGCCTCTCGTGCTCTCTCTCTCCCTCACTCGGGCTCTCGTGCTCTCTCTCTCCCTCACTCGGCCCCTGTCGTGCTCTCTCTCTCCCTCTCTCGGCCTATCGTGCTCTCTCTCCCTCACTCGGCCCCTGTCACGCTCTCTCTCTCCCTCACTCGGCCCCTGTCGTGCTCTCTCTCTTACTCCCTCCCTCGGCCCCTATCGTGCTCCCTCTCTCTCCCTCCCTCGGACCCTGTCGTGCTCTCTCTCCCTCCCTCGACCCCTCTTGTGCTCTCTCTCCCTCCCTCCCTAGGCCTCTCGTGCTCTTTCCCTCCCTTGTCCCTGTCTTGCTTTCCCTCCCTCGCCCCTGTCGTGCTCTCTCTCTCTCGGCCCCTGTCGTGCTCTCTCTCTCTGCCTCCCTCGGCCCCTGTCCTGCTCTCTCTCTCCCTCTCTCGGCCTATCATGCTCTCTCTCTCCCTCCCTCGGCCCCTGTCGTGCTCTCTCTCTCCCTCCCACGGACCCTGTCGTGCTCTCTCTCTCTGCTTCCCTCGGCCCCTGTCCTGCTCTCTCTCTCCCTCTCTCGGCCTATCGTGCTCTCTCTCTCCCTCCCGCGGACCCTGTCGTGCTCTCTCTCTCTCCCTCTCTCGGCCTATCGTGCTCTCTCTCTCCCTCCCTCGGCCCCTGTCGTGCTCTCTCTCTCCCTCCCTCTGCCACTGTCGTGCTCCCTCTCTCTCCCTCCCTCGGCCCCTGTCGTGCTCCCTCTCTCTCCCTCCCTCGGCCCCTGTCGCGCTCCTTCTCTCTCCCTCGACCCCTGTCGTGCTCTCTCTCTCCCTCTCTCCCTCCCTCTCTCTCTCTCTCCCTCTGTCCCTCCCTCCCTCTCTCCCTCTCTCTCTCTGTCTCTCTCTCTCTCTCCCTCCCTCGGACCCTGTCGTTCTCTCTCTCTCCCCCTCAGCCCCTGTCGTGCTCCCTCTCTCTCCCTCCCTCGGCCCCTGTCGCGCTCCTTCTCTCTCCCTCCCTCGACCCCTGTCGTGCTCTTTCTCTCCCTCTCTCCCTCCCTCTCTCTCTCTTTCCCTCTCTCCCTCCCTCCTTCTCTCTCTCTCTCTCTCTCTCTCTCTCTCTCTCTCTCTCTCTCTCTCTCTCTCTCTCTCTCTCTCTCTCTCTCTCTCTCTCTCTCTCTCTCTCTCTCTCCCTCCCTCGGCCCCTGTCGTGCTCTCTCTCTCCCTCTCTCGGCCTATCGTGCTCTCTCTCTCCCTCCCTCGGCCCCTGTCGTGCTCACTCTCTCTCCCTCACTCGGGCTCTCGTGCTCTCTCTCTCCCTCACTCGGCCCCTGTCGTGCTCTCTCTCTCCCTACCTCGGCCCCTGTCGTGCTCCCTCTCTCTCCCTCCCTCTACCCCTGTCGTGCTCCCTCTCTCTCCCTCCCTCGGCCCCTGTCGTGCTCTCTCTCTCCCTCCCTCAGCCCCTGTCGTGCTCCCTCTCTCTCCCTCCCTCAGCCCCTGTCATGCTCTCTCTCTCTCCCTCCCTCAGCCCCTGTCGTGCTCCCTCTCTCTCCCTCCCTCGGACCCTGTCGTGCTCTCTCTCTCTCCCTCCCTCGACCCCTGTCGTGCTCTCTCTCTCCCTCCCTCGGCCCCTGTCGGGTTCTCTCTCCCTCTCTCCCTCCCTCAGCCCCTGTCGTGCTCCCTCTCTCCCTCCCTCTGCCCCTCTTGTACTCTCTCTCCCTCCCTCCCTCGGCCTCTCGTGCTCTTTCCCTCCCTTGTCCCTGTCTTGCTTTCCCTCCCTCGCCCCTGTCGTGCTCTCTCTCTCTCCCTCCCTCGGACCCTGTCGTGCTCCCTCTCTCTCCCTCCCTCGGCCCCTGTCGTGCTCTCTCTCTCTCCCTCCCTCGAAACCCTGTCGTTCTCTCTCTCTCTCTCCCTCCCTCGTACCCTGTCGTGCTCTCTCTCTCTCCCTCCCTCGGCCCCTGTCGTGCTCTCGCTCTCTCCCTCCCTTGGCCCCTGTCGTGCTCTCTCTCTCCCTCCCGCGGACCCTGTCGTGCTCTCTCTCTCTCCCTCCCTCGGACCCTGTCGTGCTCCCTCTCTCTCCCTCCCTCTGCCCTTGTCGTGCTCCCTCTCTCTCCCTCCCTCGAAACCCTGTCGTTCTCTCTCTCTCTCCCTCCCTCGTACCCTGTCGTGCTCTCTCTCTCCCTCCCTCGAACCCTGTCGTGCTCTCTCTCTGTCCCTCCCTCGACCCCTGTCGTGCTCTCTCTCTCTCCCTCCCTCGACCCCTGTCGTCCTCTCTCCCTCTCTCCCTCCCTCCCTTTCTCCCTCTCTCCCTCGACCCCTGTCGTGCTCTCTCTCTCCCTCCCTCGGACCCTGTCATGCTCTTTCCCTCCCTCGCCCCTGTCGTGCTCTCTCTCTTTCCCTCCCTCGGCCCCTGTCGTGCTCTCTCCCTCTCTCGGCCTCTCGTGCGCTCTCTCTCTCCCTCCCTCCCTCGGCCCCTGTCGTGCTCTCTCTCTTTCTCCCTCGTGCTCTCTCTCTCCCTCTCTCGGCCTCTCGTGCTCGCTCTCTCCCTCCCTCGGACGCTGTCGTGCTCTCTCTCTCCTTCCCTCCCTCGGCCCCTGTCGTGCTCTCTCTTTCTTTCTCCCTCGTGCTCTCTCTCTCCCTCTCTCGGCCCCTCTCGTGCGCTCTCTCTCTCCCTCCCTCGACCCCTGTCGTGCTCTCTCTCTCTCTCTCTCTCTCTCTCTCTCTCTCTCTCTCTCTCTCTCTCTCTCTCTCTGCCTATGTCATGCTTTATCTTTCTCCCTCCCTCTCTTTATCTCGCTGAATGAAATATGTATCTGTGTTGTTTTGGCTGGGCGAGCCATGCTTTGTGAGCTTGTTGAAACACTGTAATCATAAAGCAATATCATCAACCACCCTGTTGAACAGACACACGCACACACAACACACACACACACGGATGGAGATTTGTAGCTCCCTGTATGATTATAACCCAGTGGCAGAGCAGTGATTCATGTCCTGGGCCGATACCTCCATCAACTAGGATATCATCTCTGAGATAGAGGCATGCCAGGTTCTGTTTTAGGTGACTGTGAAGCCTTGCTATAGCAAGACAGGGCAGAGATACAGATATCCTTAAACTGTCCAATAGCAGGGACACTTGTAAGTGAATGTATTCTACTATAATACAATCTGCTGTGCAACTTACAGCCCAGTAGATGATTTAGTAACTCTGACCTTTCTATGAATGACAGCGACCCTCGAACAATGGGCCCTACCCTGCCTAGTGAATCATGCTGCCCAGTGGGACTGCTGTGTAGGGGTGTAGAAATCCCCATCGTCTGAGGACGGGTCACTATTTAATATATATATATAATAATAAACTACATTTATCAATCTGACTCCAATATTATGTGAGTAAATGCAACAGGCCCTGTCTCTAGAGGATCTGGTCAAGGTACCAAGCCTCTCATCACCATGTAGTATGGTTATAATGAACATGTGTCTAACTTGCATCTTATGCAAATAGCTAATCCTGGCAACCAATGTTCTAGCATTCATTTATTGAGGCAAGCAGATCAGAGATGTCAAGGTGGTACCCAAGCACATGTAGTGTATATGACAACTACCAATAGACCTGCTAAATGATGAACGTATAGTCAATCAAAGAACTACTCTGTAAAACTAGGAATGCATTTACTCAATTCAACTAATATAATTAGTCATGAAAGTATTAACGCTCAAACAATTCCATTGTACATGAACCATATGCTACATTCCAGACTACTCAGAGTAAATGACTATCACCAATAGGCTAAGACTTAACGTGGTGACGCGTCTTCAGTTCAGAATCATCTCGAAGAGAAAAAACGATGTGTCTGATACACACGGTAGCTTGGTAACAAGTTCTCAAAGTATGAACAAATTCGATTAGTCGATTTCACGTTTTCATCTGTCTTCATGCCTCCAACGGTGTCTATGAGAAGGTCCCACCCCGGAGAAAGCCACATATATGGTGTGTTTGACCTATGTGATAGCTCACAGATGGTCAGCCATCCAAACAATTCATAAATCGTGAGTATCTCATTCTCTCATTCTTCCACTACTCTGTGTGTGGGAATGTAGTGTAGAGGGGTTTAGGACACTCCCAATCACTCACACACACGCGCATGCGCACAGTCATGTTTTCACAGGCCCTCTAGAGGGGAGATTAGTCATGATTACATAAATAGGTAGAGGTGCTCATGGTTCTCACCCCAGGCACTATCCCATTCACACTGCCCCATCGACAATCAAGGTAGAATTTGCCCTCCAATACAGGTCTAGGATCAGATTACCATCCCTCCCCCGATCCAAATCTTAACCATTAGGGCGGTGACCCTGTATGAATGTTTAGGGGTAACTTCTACTTAATCCTCCACCCCACTAAAGCTCCTTGGGAAAATACATCAGTGTAGAGTCCTGTGGCTGTGTTCTGAAATGATGTACTACTCCTTACCTCAGGCTATAACAGATGAAGAAGGATTAGACAATGATGTCATAAGGCTATATTTGCTCTGGGAGCCAAATAGAACAACTTTCAATGAAACGTTTGAAATGGTTGACTCCAACAGCCTCCTTTCTTTAATGACAGAAACTCTGTCTAATCCTTCTTTATCTCATGCTGGACCTCAGGCTTTGGTTCTACCATTCACCACCCGAATCCCCCCCACCCGCGCTATGTACTAAGATGGTATTGTCCTCCAGGCATTCTATCCTGTCACCGTGGGAACAGCTCTCTCTGGGAGAGGGAGATTGAGTCTATAAAATCTCCCTGAGTTGTTTTGGTTTGCCTCTCTTTCCTTGATTGTTAAAGAGGAGGGAAGTGAGGGAGAGGAGAGGGAGGGGTGTTTCCCTTTGTCTTTGTGTGGCCTGTACAAGGTCACCCTGGAAAGCCCATTAAATATTTAGCCTGGGAGGAGAATGGTTCATTATGATGAATAATTTGAGTACTGACCAATACTGGAGGCAGTTAGTGCTGTTGTCCTACCAGTTACATTCTTCATGTTTTTGATGTGACTGGAGGAGGTGAAGAGGGGAGGATACTGTACAGAAAGAGAGGAAGATGTATATCTTTCATCGTCATCTCTCTCTTTCTCTCTCTGGGGTTCCTATAGATGATCAATACTTCCAATATCAACTGATTTTATTGTTATTGCCAGTCAGCATAACATGTTTGTTCATCACCACAGGCTCCCTCTCTCCTCTACCCCAGAGCATCTCTTCTCTCTTTCTCTCCTTCTGTTTTTCTCTCCTCCTGCTGTCCTCCCCCTGTCTCCATACATCATCTGTTACATAAACAATGTATATGAGAAGATAACTTTCCTCCAGAGATGGGAGAGAAAAGGTCAGGGTAGTTAGGAGAGAGAGTGAGGGAAGGAGGGAGAGAGAGAGAAAAAAAGGGAGACAGTGTTTTCTCGCTCTCTGAGGGAACATGTAGAATAGGGTAGGATTTTGTGTGAGTACGTGTCATTTTTATAAAGCTAATACAAATGTATTGATATAAGACTGTGGTGGTCTATCACCCTGGTAGTGTGGGACTAATGTGGAACAAAGGAATACTGGAATAGTGTGTGTCAGTTTACACTGGTTATAAACACCCCATCTCTTACATGACCAGTATACAGCACCAGAGAGTTGTCACACACTCCCTCCCTCTCACGATTTATACACACACGCACGCACGCACGCACACACACGCATGCACACACACACAAGTATTATGATCCTAATATAAGTGTAGTCTGCTACCCTTAGGCCCTGCTGAGCTGTGTGTGTGTGTGTGTGGTGTTCCTTGGCTTTCTGTTCCCACCTTAACACTGGTTGGTTGATGTTTCAAGTGATGGAAACCTACCCCCTTTTTTCCTTCTCTATCCCTGTGTGGCTGATTGATGAATGGTTGTCACTGGATGATTGAGGGGTCCACACGAGAGGCCCGCGATGGAGTGACCCCTATGATTACTGCTCTAGGCTGCGTGCACGGGTATGCAGGTGTGCGTGTGTGTGAGAGGCCCTTAACTCTGTAGATGTCTACAGTAAACAGCCAGCTGTATGAAGGAGTGATATAGTGAGACAAGCTGTTGGGAGTGTGTCTGTGTGACAGCTGTATCTGGAGGCCTGTGTTTGCATCCTGCACTGAGACACTCTGCTGTTGTGTGTGTTATGCTACTGGTGTTAGGCGTGTGTCCCTTTTATGTAGGAGAGACCATCAAATGAAGAAGCTTTCAACCACTAATGAAACGCCCGTGTGAAATGTTAGCTACTGTTCAGCAGGAGTGTAACTTGTGAAGCTTGTTCCACCACGTTGAAGCAGTAATACACTGGTGATAACACATGCTGCATTAAAAGTCAGTATAAATCAGTATTAAAACATGTATACATCTGTTTAGTCTAGCTGGCTAAAGCGAGAGAGGAATAGAAAGAGGGATGAAGGGAAATGGGGGAAGGAGGAGAGAGAAGAGAGGGAAAGATTGTAGGGAAGAGGGGGAAGGAGGATAGATCATTTTGTCTGTAGCTGGGCTTTGGAGAGTCAGTGACACGCTATTCAGATAGCATAATAAAACACGACTGCCTCATATTAAACCCCAAAGAGTCTCAACAGAGAGCTTTACTTGTTCATCTATTTTTAGGGGAACAGAGGATTTTTCACCCCAAAAAGGATCAGTTAAACATCAGAGAGGCCGTGGGTGGTGAGGAGGGAGGGACAGAAGGGTATAGAGAGAGAGGCCGTGGGTGGTGGGGAGGGAGGGACAGAAGGGTATAGAGAGAGAGGCCGTGGGTGGTGGGGAGGGAGGGACAGAAGGGTATAGAGAGAGAGGCCGTGGGTGGTGGGGAGGGAGGGACAGAAGGGTATAGAGAGAGAGGCCGTGGGTGGTGGGGAGGGAGGGACAGAAGGGTATAGATAGAGAGGCCGTGGGTGGTGGGGAGGGAGGGACAGAAGGGTATAGAGAGAACGGCCGTGGGTGGTGGGGAGGGAGGGACAGAAGGGTATAGAGAGAGAGGCTGTGGGTGGTGGGGAGGGAGGGACAGAAGGGTATAGAGAGAGAGGTCGTGGGTGGTGGGGAGGGAGGGACAGAAGGGTATAGAGAGAGAGGCCGTGGGTGGTGGGAAGGGAGGGGCAGAATGGTAGAGAGAGAGAGGCCGTGGGTGGTGGGGAGGGAGGGACAGAAGGGTAAAGAGAGAGAGATGTGGTACGTTTGGACCCAGGTGCAGATAAGAGACCAGATGACGAATCAGTGGTTAAGGATAAACATAATACTTTACTGAGAAACAGTAGCCGCAGGATCACAGTACACTGGAAAGGCTCAAACTCACTCAGGAAACAAATGCACACGGTAAACAATTCAAGCTTCTGCAAAGAACAACAGAAAACACCTCTTTTAACAGGGACACAATCATGAAATAATAAGACACACCTGAGTCCAATAAAAGTCTCTAGGGTGGTCTCTGTCAGGAAGAACCATGACTGTACCCCCCCTAGGAGCGGCTCTAGCCTCGGAGCCATGACGACCACCACGTAGTTGTTTGAAGTCTCTTACAAGAATACGGATCCAGGATGTACCGGGCAGGCACCCACGCCCACTCCTCGAGACCGTAGCCCTCCCATTCCACCAGGTACTGCAGGGTCACTTGGACCCGAGCCTCCAGACGCCAAACCGTGTAGGCCATGTGGCCATCCACAAGTCGAGGGCGCGGAGGAGCAGGTGTGGGTGGAGAGAATGGACTGGTCCTTACCAGCTTGAGACAGGAGACATGAAAGGACGGACAGACCCTCATGAACCTCGGAAGCTGGAGACGAATGGTGACTGGGTTGATGCGACTGGGTTGATGCGCGAGACCACCTTTTTAAGGGAAGATCACAGCCACACCCGTTGACCCGGTCGGAGGAGCCGAAAAGGTCTTCGGTGCCGGTTTGCCTGATGTTGGTGTCGGGCAGAGGAGCGGAGCAAGGAGGATCGCGCTCTGATCTAGGTGCGGCAACATCGTCGAATGAACGCCTTGGCTGATGGCACCCCCGCTTCGGCTTCTTGTTCAGAAAATGGGGGGCAACCCGAACTGACACTCAAACGGCGACAATCCAGTGGATGAGTTCGGCAGTGTGTTATGAGCATACTCTGCCCAGATGAGGAACTTGCTTCAGTTGCTGGCCTGAGTGGAGACAAAGCAGCAGAGAAACTTCTCCAGCTCTTGGTTGGCCCGCTCAGTTTGCCCATTCGACTAAGGTTGGAACCCCTGGGAGACACTCACCGATGCCCCCAGCAGGGAACAGAATACCGTGTGACGAACTGGGTTCCACGATCTGAGACAATGTCCTGGGGAAGTCTGTGTGGTCAAAAGACATGGATAATCATGAGCTCAGCGGTCTCCTTAGCTGAAGGCAACTTGTGTAAGACGATGAAATGGGCTTCCTTCGAGAACCGATCGACGACCACCAGGATAGTGGTAAGTCCTTGAGATGGAGGTAAAGTCTACAGACAGGTGAGACCAGTTCCTCCTGGGGATGGGCAGAGGTTGGAGCAACCCAGCCAGTTGCTGATGTGAAGTCTTGCTTTAGGGACAGATGGAACAGGCCGCAACAAGGATCTCACACCCTCCATCATGTTGGGACACCAGAATTTCCGCCTCAGGAACACCAATGTCCGATTAACTCCTGGTTGCCCAGTTAATTTAGAGGATTGTTCCCATTGTAGTACTCGGGACATGGGCTGATTGCATTCTTGAATGGAAACTAAACTCTTATGGTCCGTCCAGATCACGAAAGGATGAGGTGCTCCCTCCAACCAGTGTCTCCACCCCTCAAGAGCCCACTTAACTGCCAGGAGCTCCCGGTTTCCTACATCGTAGTTGTGTTCCGCTGGTGTTAACTGCTTGGAGAGAAAGGCGCATGGGTGCAGTTTCTTGTCCTCCTCGTTCCACTGTGAAAGGACCGCCCCTGCTCCAGTGTCCACCTCCACCACAAAGGGACGAGTTGGATCAAGATGAACGAGGATGGGTCCAGAGGTGAAAAGTCCCTTGAGCTCCATGAATGCCCTGTCAGCCTCGGGGGTCCAGCAAAAATGGGTCTGGGACTTGCGGGATACGACGGTGAGAGGCGCTGCCACTGCACCAAAGCCACTGCACCAAAGGGTAACGGCAGTGTGGGAACAACAGCCAACATCTTTCAGATCCACCCAGTATCCTTCACTGCCGACCTACGACAACTCTTCGACCACCCAGTCAGCGGACGAGAAGCGGCCAGCCGACTGTTCAACCTCCGCCAAGGGGCCAGACCAATGGCGGACTTCGCCATTGAGTTCCGCACCCTCGCAGCCGAGAGTGGGTGGAATACGGAGGCACTGGTTACCGCTTTCCACCAGGGTCTGTCTAACTCCATCAAAGATGAACTGGCCGCTCTGGAACTAGGAGAGGATCTCGAGTCCCTGATAATACTGGCAATCAGGCTTGACAACCGCATCCGGTAACGGGTGAGACGGGGCCATTTTGACACCACTCCAGCATTCCAGTTTTCTGAGCACCCAGAGCCCTCTGAGCCCAGCATGGAGAATCCCATGCAGCTGGGTCGCACATGTCTGAGCCCATAGGGGCGTTACAGGCACATGCGCGAAGGCTGATGCCTCTACGGTCTTGGCCATCTCCGTGCTACCTGCCCAGAGCTGACGGGAAACACCAGGGCTCACCAGGACAGGGGGAGACCCTGACAAGCTGTGCAGTTACCTCCCGGCTACCCAGTGACCGTCTGTTACTACCATTAACCCTTTACTGGGACAACCATCAGCACCAGATTCAAGCCTTTGTGGACTCCGGGGCCGCGGATCATTTCATTGATCAAGACTTCGCCAGAGAGTTACAGATCCCCTGCGTGAAATGTCCCATCCCTCTGCAGATTCAAGCCCTCGATGGACGCCCTATTGGCACCTGTCAGGTGGAATATCAGATCAAGCCCATGTTACTGCAGGTTGGGGTGAACCACTCTGAGACTCTTAGTTTTCTGTTGATCACTGCTCACTGTACCCCTGGCTAGCGCTACATAACCCACTAGTTTCCTGGTCCAGGGGACACCTACTAGACTGGGTTAAGGACTGCCAGACTAAATGTCTAAGACCTCCACCAAGAGTCTCACCGTGTCCTCCTGCATCCCTTGAAGACCAAGACTTTCCGCTCTCCCTCCCGAATACTTCGACCTCCGGGAGGACTTCAGTGAGAGGCAGGCCTCCACCCTTCCCCCTCGTCGTCCTTATGACTGTGCCATAGAACTCCTACCCGGCGCCACACCTCCCCGGCCACACGACCCCTGAAGCAACAGTCATGGACAATTACATCCGGGAGTCGCTGGAGGCAGATTTCATTCGCCCCTCTACAACGCCTCCGCAACGTTTACAATCTGGTGAGAATCAGGGAGGGAGATGAATGGAAGACTGCCTTTAACACACCTAGTGGCCACTATGAGTATTTAGTCATGCCCTTCGGATTATCGAATTCACCGGCAGTCTTTCAAGCTTTGGTCAATGACACCCTGAGGGATATGTTGAATCGGTTCATCTTTGTTTACCTCAACAACATCCTGATCTTCTCCAAGACCCTTCCTGGAACACATACTGCACGTCCGCCTAGTCCTGAGAACACTCCTGCAGAGTCTACTATATGTCACATTCATTAAATAATAAGACACACCAGGGTCCAATAAAAGTCTGTAGTGCGATCTCTGCCACCCTCTGGTGCCAGGAGGAACCATGACAGAGAGAGAGGGAGAGAGAGCACAAATACAAATTCCATCTAGACACCGTTGCCCTAAAGCACAAAAAAACTATAGATACCTCGGCCTAAACATCAGCGCCAAAGGTAACTTTCAAAAAGCTGTGAACGATCTGAGTGACAAGGCAAGAAGGGCCTTCTATGCCATCAAAGGGAACATAAAATGTGACATGTACAACATAAAACACCAAATACTGCATGCAGAGCAGAGTTAGGGCGATACCCGCTAATTATCAAAATCCAGAAAAGAGACGTTAAATTCTACAACCGCTTAAAAGGAAGTTCAAACCTTCCATAACAAAGCTATCACCTACAGAGAGATTAACCTGGAGAAAAGTCCCCTAAGCAAGTTGGTCCTAGGCCTCTGTTCACAAACAGAGCCACAGGACAGGACAGGACAGAGAGAGAGAAAATATATATCCGTGTGGGTAAAAGGGATCACATTAAATACCTAGGTGTCTGGCTAGACTGTAAATTCTCCTTCCAGACTCACATTAAGCATCTCCAATCCAAAGTTAAATCTAGAATCGGCTTCCTATTTCGCAACAAAGCCTCATTCACTCATGCTGCCAAACATACCCTCATAAAACGGACTATCCTACCGATCCTCGACTTCGGCGATGTCATTTACAAAATAGCCTCCAACACTCTACTCAGCAAATTGGATGCAGTCTATCACAGTGCCATCCGTTTTGTCACCAAAGCCGCATATATTACCCACCACTGCGACCTGTATGCTCTATTTTGGCTGGTCCTCGCAAAATATTAGTGTCCAAACCCACTGGCTCCAGGTCATCTATAAGTCTTTGCTAGGTAAAGCCCTGCCTTATCTCAGCTCACTGGTCACCATAGCAACACCCACCCGTAGCACGTGCTCCAGCAGGTATATTTCACTGGTCTTCCCCAAAGCCAACACCTACTTTGGCCGCCTTTTCTTCCAGTTCTCTGCTGCCAATGACTGGAACGAATTGATAAACTTACTGAATTGGAGACTTATATCTCCCTCACTAACTTTAAGCATCAGCTGTCAGAGCAGCTTACCGATCGCTGTACACAGCCCATCTGTAAATAGCCCATCCAACTACCTACCTCATCCCCATATTTGTTTTTTGTTTTTCTGCTCTTTGCACACCAGTATTTCTACTTGCACATCCTCATCTGTACATATATCACTCCAGTGTTAATTGCTAAATTGTAATTACTTCGCCACTATGGCCTATTTATTGCCTTACCTCCTTACTTCATTTGCACACACTGTATATACATTTTTCTATTGTGTTATTGACTGTACGTTTGTTAATCCCATGTGTAACGCTGTGTTGTTTTTGTCGCACTGCTTTGCTTTATCTTGGCCAGGTCGCAGTTGTAAATGAGAACTTGTTCTCAACTGGCCTACCTGGTTAAATAAAGGTGAAATTAAATTAAATTAAAAGAAAAATGTTGGTAGAACTCTCTGTGTGTGCATGCATGTGTGAGTTTGTGTTGAACGTGTTTTGTGTTATCTTTGGATACAGCCCCCTCTACCCGGCCCCCTCTGCCCCTGCGTGTGCGTGTGTGTGTGTGTGTGTGTGTGTGTGTGTGTGCGCGCGTGCGTGTGTGTGTGTGTGTGTGTGTGCGCGTGCGTGCGTGCAGGTGTGTTTAATGACAGGCAGAATATGATAAGATAGGGGCTGCAGGGACCACATCCACCTGTTCTTTTCCAGTCCATACCGACATACACACACACACGCACACATGCACACACACGCACACACACACACACACACACACACACACACACACACACACACACACACACACACACACACACACACACACACACACACACACACACACACACACACACACACACACACACACACAGTCACAGAGGTGATCTCATTTTGGGACTGTGGGGGAAGCTGTTGCCTCATCGTCAGACAGACAGTGCCAGGTAATTAACCTGCCACAGAAGAACCCCCCCCCCCCCCCCTTTCTCTGTCTCTCTCTCTCTGTCTCTGTATCTCTCTCCCTGTCTCTGTCTCTCTGTCTCTGTGTCTCTCTGTCTCTGTCTCTCTCTCTCTCTCTCTCTCTCTCTCTGTATCTCTCTGTCTCTGTCTCTGTATCTCTCTCTGGAATTGTTTCACCGTGGCGCTGCTGGTTTCTATCTTGCTGTCATCTACCATTACAAGTGCAAGTGTTGTTAGCTTAATTCCATTCCAATTGAATCCGGTCTTGGAAAAAGGCTCACACACAATGTCCAGTCCATTTCTGCCAGTGTATGACCATAGGGCTGAAAACCTGTAAAGCCTTAACTGTGTATTTACAATATATTCTGATTGTTTCCTTTTTTTAGCTACCACTGTGAGCATTACTCATCAGGTCTGAATCCAATGTTCCTCGCCTGACCAGGAGTACTCCTCTTTTTGGTTGCAAATTGGTCTCTGGTTCAATTCTCTCTCTCTCTCTCTCTCTCTCTCTCTCTCTCTCTCTCTCTCTCTCTCTCTCTCTCTCTCTCCCTCTCTCTCTCTCTCTCTCTCTCTCTCTCTCTCTCTCTCTCTCTCTCTCTCTCTCTCTCTCTCTCTCTCTCTCTCTCTCTCTCTCTCTCATATATTGTGATAGATAGATCTACATGAATTCCCTTTACTAAAGAATACTTAAGGGCTTTTCTCCTAGGACAGTGAGCCAGATCAATAGTGTGTTAATTAGCAAGCCGATCGATGTAAATCCCCCTTCTATCTCTCTCTCTCTCACACACACACACAGTTACACACTCAGTTACACAGACTCACACACACACACAAAGGACTGACTGGAACAGAATAGTTGCCAAAGTAAAATAATAGAAAGAAAGACAATAGGTGTTACTGGACTGAGCTCTTTGATGGTTGCCTGACGACTCAAACTGAGTTCTTCCGCTGCTCTATGTTCGCTACATACTTCAGTCTGAGGGTGTTTTCACATATAGTCCTCTTTATTAGCTAAATAGCTCAGTTCTCTTTGTATTCACACTGCCCTTGCCTTTTGCCAGTCCACTTCAACTATTTTGTGGTCTGAGTCCTCTTTGCATTCACATTGCTATGTTTAGAAAGTAACCAAGATCTTTTTTCAACATTCCCTCAATGCACTCTGGGTTTTAATAAAGTACAGGACAAGCCATTCCATCAGAACATGTTATCGGACAGCTAGATATACCTAGTTACATTTTGGAAGCTAATAGATTGCATTTAGTTATAAGGAGAGCCATAATAATTGTAATTAGAAGATAATATTACGATTTAAATATAATTGGTAACATAAAAAATAGTAGAAGAATAACTTCAGATTAAATAATGCTGTAATTGAAAATGTACACACCCAATGTAGTCTACTGCCCCTTTAAGAGCTATAATTGATTTTGTACCCTATGGTGTGATTCTCACCAAATATGTTGTCTTCTCACACTATTCAAACCCCACAATCAATAAACAGCTTATGAAGCTCTCTTAGCCTATAGGTCACATATTGCAAACAAATAATCTTGAACTAAAACCACACATATTTTGGCATTTCTGTGCACCCTTGACAATCGCTAATAAATATCCAAGAACAGCGCATGTTTTTTCCTTGAATCTGCACATCATCATCATCTCTCTTTTGTGTCAGGCACCAATGTGAGGGGTTATGGCAGGAGAAACTGTGTTTCAGTAGTCTAGTGTGTGGTGCGGGAATAATGACAAGCAAATCCGGGGAGCTTTGTGTTCACGTTGTCCTATAAAAGGGAACCAGACCGCGAAGTTCAAGCGAACCGAACTCAGACCACTTCTTCAGATGGTCTCAGTTCAGTTCGCTTCAGGGGCTCTTTTGAGGGGTCTGAGTTCCTTTGGAGTGTTCACACTGCACAAAAAATGAAGTGAAACACACTGAGTTCATAACAATTGGCAGAAAGGGGACGAGTGTGAAAACACTCTGAGACTGCCAAAAGGAAGGGTATTGTACAAAACAAAGTCATCAGCAGTTGTATAATCTCTAACCAATCAGAGTATCAAAGCCAATTACGAATTTTCAAAACGCCGCTTTACCCACGAGGAAGAATGGTGCCGGAGGAGGGGGCTGCCGTTTTACGTCCTCCTAACCAACTGTGCTATTTTGTTTGTTTTTTCGTGTTGTTTGTAACTTATTTTTGTAACTTATTTTGTACATGATGTTGCTGCTACCGTCTCTTATGACCGGAAATAACTTCTGGACATCAGAACAGCGATTACTCACCTCAAACTGGACGAAGATTTTCTCTTTAACGAGTCCGACGTGGAGGATTTACTGCTTTCTCGGGAACGGGCCCTAATCCCCATCATTTGCATGAAGATAAGACGGAGAAAAAGGGGGTGGAGGTCGGGCTGCCTTCTGAGAATTCGTAGGCGAGTGAGTTAACCCCTTCTACCATCAGTCCTATTTGCCAACATGCAATCATTGGATAACAAAATGGATGAGCTCCGAACAAGGAAATCCTACCACCGGGACATTAAAACTGTAATATCTTGTGTTTCACTGAGTCGTAGCTGAACTACATGGATAACATACAGCTGGTGGGGTTTTCTGTCCATCGGCAAGATAGAACAGCTGCTTCCAGTAAAACAAGGGGTGGTGGTCTGTGTCTATTTGTAAATAACAGCTTGTGCACTAAATCTAATATTAAGGAAGTCCCAAGGTTTTGTTCGCCTGAGGTAGAATATCTCATGATAAGCTGTAGACCACACTATTTACCAAGAGAGTTTATCTATATTTTTCGTAGCCATCTATTTACCACCACAAACCGATGCTGGCACTAAGACGGCACTTAACGAGCTGTATAGGGCCATAAGCAAACATCATTATACCACCCTGCAACCCACTGCTGGCTTGCTTCTGAAGCTAAGCAGGGTTGGTCCTGGTCAGTCCCTCGATGCAAGACCAGATGCTGCTGGAAGTGGTGTTGGAGGGCCCCAAAAAAATTGTCAAAAAGAATATCCCAATACCCCAGGGCAGTGATTGGGGACATTGCCCTGTGTAGGCTGCCTTCTTTCGGATGGGACTTTAAACGAGTGTCCTGACTCTCTGTGGTCACTAAAGATCCCATGTCACTTATCACAAGAGTAGGAGTGTTAACCCCGGTGTCCTGGATAAATTCCCAGTCTGGCCCTCATACCATCACAGTCACCTAATCATCCCCAGTTTACAATATTCTCAATACTCTCACCTGTAACTATTCCCCAGGTTGTTGCTGTAAATGAGCATGTGTTCTCAGTCTACTTACCTGGGAAAATAAGGGTTAAATAAAATTAAATCCAGTGAGCGGGGACTTTAATCCAGCGAAACTTAAATCAGTTTTACCTAATTTCTACCAGTATGTTAAATGTGCAACCAGAGGAAAAACAACTCTAGACCACATTTACTCCACACACAGATATGCGTACAAAAGCTCTCTCCTCCCTCCCTCCATTTGACAAATCTGACCATAACTCTATCCTCCTGATTCCTGCTTACACGCAAAAACTAAAGCAGGAAGTACCAGGGTCACTGGCAGGGCTTGCAAACTATTACGGACTAAAAAGGGAAGCACAGCTGCGAGCTGCCCAGTGACACGAGCCTACCAGACGAGCTAAATACGAGCTATGCTCGATTCAGGCAAGCAACACTGAAGCATGCATGAGAGCATCAGCTGTTCCTGACGACTGTGTGATCACGCTCTCCGTAGCCGATGTGAGTAAGACCTTGAAACAAGTCAACATTTGCAAGGCCGCAGGGCCAGACGGATTACCAGGACGTGTACTCCGAGCATGCGCTGACCAACTGGCAAGTGTCTTCACTGACATTTTCACCCTGTCCCTGACCGAGTCTGTAATACCAACATGTTTCAAGCAGACCACCATAGTCTCAGGGCCGAAGAACACCAAGGTAACCTGCCTAAATGACTACCGACCCGTAGCACTCACGTCTGTAGCCATGAAGTGCTTTGAAAGGCTGGTCATGGCTCACATCAACACCATTATCCCAGAAACCATAGACTGCCCCATCACATCCACACATGATGCAATCTCTATTGCACCCCACACTGCCCTTTCCCACCTGGACAAAAGGAACACCTACTTGAGAATGCTATTCATTGACTACAGCTCAGCGTTCAACACCATAGTGCCCTCAAAGCTCATCACTAATCTAAGGACCCTGAGAGAGTGGAACAGGTTGAGAGCTTCAAGTTCCTTGGTGTCCACATCACCAACAAACTATCATGGTCCAAACACACCAAGACATTCGTGAAGAGGGCACGACAACGCCTATTCCCCCTCAGGAGAATGAAAAGATTTGGCATGGGTCCTCAGATCCTCAAAAGGTTAACTTCTTGACGCACGGATCCCTTTAGCGGGATCATTTTCATCAACAACCGCTGAATTGCAGAGCGCCAAATTAAAAAAAGAAAATGCTAAAAATATTTATATTCATGAAATCACAAGGCAATATAGCAAAACACAGCTTAGCTTGTTGTTAATCCACCTGTCGTGTCAGATTTTGAAAATATGCTTTACAGCGAAAGCAATCCAAGCGTTTGTGTGAGTTTATCGATCACTAGACAAAACATTAAGAACACCTAGCAGCAATGTAGATTGGTCACAAAAGTCAGAAAAGCAATAAAATTTATCGCTTACCTTTGATGATCTTCGGATGTTTGCACTCACGAGACTCCCAGTTACACAATAAATGTTCCTTTTGTTCGATAAAGATAATTTTTATATAAAAAAACCTCCATTTGTTTAGCGCGTTATGTTCAGTATTCCACAGCCTTAGGCAGGTCATCAAGGCTTGACGAAAATTCCAAATAGTATCCGTAAAGTTCGTAGAAACATGTCAAACGTTTTTAATAATCAATCGTCAGGTTGTTTTTAACATAAACAATCGATAATATTTCAACCGGACTGTAAACTATTCAATACTGGAGAGAAAGAAAATGTCTAGCTACCAGTGTTGTGCGCATGAACTAATGGAAGGACATCGGCCATCCACTGACACGATTTGATAAATCTCGCCAATTTTTCAGAATAAAAGCTTGAAACTATGTCTAAAGACACACCCTGAGGAAGCCACAGGAAAAGGAATCTGGTTAATATCCCTTTAAATGGACGAAAGGCAGGCAATGGAACAGTGATTTTTCAAAATAAGAGTCACTTCCGGGTTGGATTTCCTCAGGTTTTCGCCTGCGAAATCAGTTCTGTTATACTCACAGACAATATTTGGACAGTTTTGGAAACTTTAGAGTGTTTTCTATCATACTCTGTCAATTACAGTGGGGAGAACAAGTATTGGATACACTGCCGATTTTGCAGGTTTTCCTACTTACAAAGCATGTAGAGGTCTGTAATTTGTATCATAGGTACACTTCAACTGTGAGAGACGGAATCTAAAACAAAAATCCAGAAAATCACATTGTATGATTTTTAAGTTTTGCCAGGCAATTCCACTAGATAGTACAGCCACAAAGTCAAAATTGGCTATATTGTAAAAATTCATGAAAAAAAATATGTATTTAAGGTTAGGGTTAGGCATACGGTTATCAGTATGGCTAAGGTTAGGGTTAGGTTTAAAATCACAAGAAGATAAATTGGAGAAATAGCCTGGATTTGTTACTTTGTGGCTGTGGTAACTAGTGACGATCAAAACTGTTAGATATGCCTATTGCTGAGTGTGGAATCTAATTTTGTCTCTCTCTACCTGGGCTAATATTTGCCGCTTAGAGATTGCCCTTCATTAACGTATGCAAATGTCTGTTTCCCCCAGCTGAGCAGCTGGTCTCACTCTCATACACTCAATTGTGTGTGTGTCCTTCATATCTACGCCGCTGGTCAATGGCAGTAGTGTGTGTGTGTGTGTGTGTGTATATGTGTGTGTGTGTGTGTGTGTGTGTGTGTGTGTGTGTGTGTGTGTGTGTGTGTGTGTGTGTGTGTGTGTGTGTGTGTGTGTGTGTGTGTGTGTGTGTGTGTGTGTGTGTGTGTGTGTGTGTGTCAGTGGAGGCTGCTGAGGGGAGGACGGCTCATAATAATGGCTGGAATGGAGTCAATGGAATGGTACCAAACACATCAAACACGTGGTTTCCATTCCAACCATTATTATGAACTGTCCTCCCCTCCCCTCAGCAGCCTCCACTGTCGTGTGTGTCTGTGTGATTACATGCACATGTATCACTGTGAATGTGTTTGTGTGTGTGGGCTGATGTTATCCTGAAAGGATGAATGTGAAATATCATGTGATCTCTAAAAACCTGTTTCCTCTGATAAGCTTTTATAGATGAACAGCAAATGGAACAAATCCTGGTTTTGAACTCATCCACACTGAACTCTTCTCCTCTCTGCTGTTTTCCATTCTCTGCTGTACGTTTTCCTCGGTCAAGACCCCGGTCCGCCCCTGACAGCACCGCTTTAGATGGGGTCACAGACATACACGTAACACACACACATACCACTTTAGACAGAGCCGAGGGGAACTGTCAGAGGAGTCACTTTCCATTAGAATGCTAATAGAACAGAGACGGCCACAGACAGCAGAGAGGGAGAGCAAGGGAGTGGGAGAGAGGGAGAGCAAGGGAGTGGGAGAGAGGGAAGGGGACGATGAAGAGAGAAGTAAGGAGATACGGGGTGAGGGGCAGAGAGTGAGAGGGAGAGCAAGGGAGTGGGAGAGAGGGAAGGGGACGATGAAGAGAGAAGTAAGGAGATACGGGGTGAGGGGCAGAGAGTGAGAGGGAGAGCAAGGGAGTGGGAGAGAGGGAAGGGGACGATGAAGAGAGAAGTAAGGAGATACGGGGTGAGGGGCAGAGAGTGAGAGGGAGAGCAAGGGAGTGGGAGAGAGGGAAGGGGACGATGAAGAGAGAAGTAAGGAGATACGGGGTGAGGGGCAGAGAGTGAGAGGGAGAGCAAGGGAGTGGGAGAGAGGGAAGGGGACGATGAAGAGAGAAGTAAGGAGATATGGGGTGAGGGGCAGAGAGTGAGAGGGAGAGCAAGGGAGTGGGAGAGAGGGAAGGGGACGATGAAGAGAGAAGTAAGGAGATACGGGGTGAGGGGCAGAGAGTGAGAGGGAGAGCAAGGGAGTGGGAGAGAGGGAAGGGGACGATGAAGAGAGAAGTAAGGAGATACGGGGTGAGGGGCAGAGAGTGAGAGGGAGAGCAAGGGAGTGGGAGAGAGGGAAGGGGACGATGAAGAGAGAAGTAAGGAGATACGGGGTGAGGGGCAGAGAGTGAGAGGGAGAGCAAGGGAGTGGGAGAGAGGGAAGGGGACGATGAAGAGAGAAGTAAGGAGATATGGGGTGAGGGGCAGAGAGTGAGAGGGAGAGCAAGGGAGTGGGAGAGAGGGAAGGGGACGATGAAGAGAGAAGTAAGGAGATACGGGGTGAGGGGCAGAGAGGGAGAGCAAGGGAGTGGGAGAGAGGGAAGGGGACGATGAAGAGAGAAGTAAGGAGATATGGGGTGAGGGGCAGAGAGTGAGAGGGAGAGCAAGGGAGTGGGAGAGAGGGAAGGGGACGATGAAGAGAGAAGTAAGGAGATACGGGGTGAGGGGCAGAGAGTGAGAGGGAGAGCAAGGGAGTGGGAGAGAGGGAAGGGGACGATGAAGAGAGAAGTAAGGAGATACGGGGTGAGGGGCAGAGAGTGAGAGGGAGAGCAAGGGAGTGGGAGAGAGGGAAGGGGACGATGAAGAGAGAAGTAAGGAGATACGGGGTGAGGGGCAGAGAGTGAGAGGGAGAGCAAGGGAGTGGGAGAGAGGGAAGGGGACGATGAAGAGAGAAGTAAGGAGATACGGGGTGAGGGGCAGAGAGTGAGAGGGAGAGCAAGGGAGTGGGAGAGAGGGAAGGGGACGATGAAGAGAGAAGTAAGGAGATATGGGGTGAGGGGCAGAGAGTGAGAGGGAGAGCAAGGGAGTGGGAGAGAGGGAAGGGGACGATGAAGAGAGAAGTAAGGAGATACGGGGTGAGGGGCAGAGAGTGAGAGGGAGAGCAAGGGAGTGGGAGAGAGGGAAGGGGACGATGAAGAGAGAAGTAAGGAGATACAGGGTGAGGGGCAGAGAGTGAGAGGGAGAGCAAGGGAGTGGGAGAGAGGGAAGGGGACGATGAAGAGAGAAGTAAGGAGATACGGGGTGAGGGGCAGAGAGTGAGAGGGAGAGCAAGGGAGTGGGAGAGAGGGAAGGGGATGATGAAGAGAGAAGTAAGGAGATATGGGGTGAGGGGCAGAGAGTGAGAGGGAGAGCAAGGGAGTGGGAGAGAGGGAAGGGGACGATGAAGAGAGAAGTAAGGAGATACGGGGTGAGGGGCAGAGAGGGAGAGCAAGGGAGTGGGAGAGAGGGAAGGGGACGATGAAGAGAGAAGTAAGGAGATATGGGGTGAGGGGCAGAGAGTGAGAGGGAGAGCAAGGGAGTGGGAGAGAGGGAAGGGGACGATGAAGAGAGAAGTAAGGAGATACGGGGTGAGGGGCAGAGAGGGAGAGCAAGGGAGTGGGAGAGAGGGAAGGGGACGATGAAGAGAGAAGTAAGGAGATATGGGGTGAGGGGCAGAGAGTGAGAGGGAGAGCAAGGGAGTGGGAGAGAGGGAAGCGGACGATGAAGAGAGAAGTAAGGAGATACGGGGTGAGGGGCAGAGAGTGAGAGGGAGAGCAAGGGAGTGGGAGAGAGGGAAGGGGACGATGAAGAGAGAAGTAAGGAGATATGGGGTGAGGGGCAGAGAGTGAGAGGGAGAGCAAGGGAGTGGGAGAGAGGGAAGGGGACGATGAAGAGAGAAGTAAGGAGATACGGGGTGAGGGGCAGAGAGTGAGAGGGAGAGAAACACGCAGAGAGAGAGCGAGAGAGAGAAGGACTGACTGATTCACAATAGATTGACATAGCGATGCAGATCCAGGAGGTCAGGACTAGCCCACTCAGGCTTGTCTTATGACTTTAACTAATATTACATACATTTTCCAGAATGATCTCTGTGAACTCCAGAGCTGTATGGGGGACTGGGAGAGGAAGCTGTATAGGGGACTGGGAGAGGAAGCTGTATAGGGGACTGGGAGAGGAAGCTGTGTGGGAGACTGGGAGAGGGAAGCTGTGTTTTTTTTTTATTTTTTTTTTATTTAACCTTTATTTAACCAGGTAGGCAAATTGAGAACACGTTCTCATTTACAATTGCGACCTGGCCAAGATAAAGCAAAGCAGTTCGACACATACAACAACACATAGTTACACATGGAGTAAAACAACATATAGTCAATAATACAGTGAAAAAAATAAAAAAAATAAGTCTATATACAATGTGAGCAAGTGAGGTGAGGTGTGTGGGGGACTGGGAGAGGAAGCTGTGGGAGACTTTACCCCCCCTACACTATCCCCCCACTGAGACTGTATCACCCCCTACACTATCCCCCCGCTGAGACTGTATCACCCCCCTACACTATCCCCCCACTGAGACTGTATCACCCCCCTACACTATCCCCCCACTGAGACTGTATCACCCCCCTACACTATCCCCCCACTGAGACTGTATCACCCCCTACACTATCCCCCCACTGAGACTGTATCACCCCCCTACACTATCCCCCCACTGAGACTGTATCACCCCCCCTACACTATCCCCCCACTGAGACTGTATCACCCCCCTACACTATCCCCCCACTGAGACTGTATCACCCCCCTACACTATCCCCCCACTGAGACTGTATCACCCCCCTACACTATCCCCCCACTGAGACTGTATCACCCCCCTACACTATCCCCCCACTGAGACTGTATCACTGTCCCCCCCTGAGACTGTATCACCCCCCTACACTATCCCCCCACTGAGACTGTATCACCCCCTACACTATCCCCCCACTGAGGCTGTATCACTGTCCCCCCACTGAGACTGTATCACCCCCCTACACTATCCCCCCACTGAGGCTGTATCACCCCCTACACTATCCCCCCACTGAGGCTGTATCACTGTCCCCCCACTGAGACTGTATCACCCCCTACACTATCCCCCCACTGAGGCTGTATCACCCCCTACACTATCCCCCCACTGAGGCTGTATCACTGTCCCCCCACTGAGACTGTATCACCCCCCTACACTATCCCCCCACTGAGACTGTATCACCCCCCTACACTATCCCCCCACTGAGACTGTATCACCCCCTACACTATCCCCCCACTGAGACTGTATCACCCCCTACACTATCCCCCCACTGAGGCTGTATCACTGTCCCCCCACTGAGACTGTATCACCCCCTACACTATCCCCCCACTGAGGCTGTATCACCCCCTACACTATCCCCCCACTGAGGCTGTATCACTGTCCCCCCACTGAGACTGTATCACCCCCCTACACTATCCCCCCACTGAGACTGTATCACCCCCCTACACTATCCCCCCACTGAGACTGTATCACCCCCTACACTATCCCCCCACTGAGACTGTATCACCCCCTACACTATCCCCCCACTGAGACTGTATCACCCCCCTACACTATCCCCCCACTGAGACTGTATCACCCCCCTACACTATCCCCCCACTGAGACTGTATCACCCCCCTACACTATCCCCCCACTGAGACTGTATCACCCCCTACACTATCCCCCCACTGAGGCTGTATCACTGTCCCCCCACTGAGACTGTATCACCCCCCTACACTATCCCCCCACTGAGACTGTATCACCCCCCTACACTATCCCCCCACTGAGACTGTATCACCCCGTACACTATCCCCCCACTGAGACTGTATAACCCCCCTAAACTATCCCCCCACTGAGACTGTATCACCCCGTACACTATCCCCCCACTGAGACTGTATAACCCCCCTACACTATCCCCCCACTGAGACTGTATAACCCCCCTACACTATCCCCCCACTGAGACTGTATCACCCCCCTACACTATCCCCCCACTGAGACTGTATCACCCCGTACACTATCCCCCCACTGAGACTGTATCACCCCCCTACACTATCCCCCCACTGAGACTGTATAACCCCCCTACACTATCCCCCCACTGAGACTGTATCACCCCCCTACACTATCCCCCCACTGAGACTGTATCACCCCCTACACTATCCCCCCACTGAAACTGTATCACCCCCCTACACTATCCCCCCACTGAGACTGTATCACCCCCCTACACTGTCCCCCCACTGAGACTGTATCACCCCCCTACACTATCCCCCCACTGAGACTGTATCACCCCCCTACACTATCCCCCCACTGAGACTGTATCACCCCCTACACTGTCCCCCCACTGAGACTGTATCACCCCCCTACACTATCCCACCACTGAGACTGTATCACCCCCCTACACTATCCCCCCACTGAGACTGTATCACCCCCCTACACTATCCCCCCACTGAGACTGTATCACCCCCCCCCCCCTCCACTGAGACTGTATCACCCCCCTACACTATCCCCCCACTGAGACTGTATCACCCCCCTACACTATCCCCCCACTGAGACTGTATCACCCCCTACACTATCCCCCCACTGAGACTGTATCACCCCCTACACTATCCCCCCACTGAGACTGTATCACCCCCCTACACTATCCCCCCACTGAGACTGTATCACCCCCCTACACTATCCCCCCACTGAGACTGTATCACCCCCCTACACTATCCCCCCACTGAGACTGTATCACCCCCCCTACACTATCCCCCCACTGAGACTGTATCACCCCCTACACTATCCCCCCACTGAGACTGTATCACCCCCCTACACTATCCCCCCACTGAGACTGTATCACCCCCCTACACTATCCCCCCACTGAGACTGTATCACCCCCCTACACTATCCCCCCACTGAGACTGTATCACCCCCCTACACTATCCCCCCACTGAGACTGTATCACCCCCCCTACACTATCCCCCCACTGAGACTGTATAACCCCCTACACTATCCCCCCACTGAGACTGTATCAGCCCCCTACACTATCCCCCCACTGAGACTGTATCACCCCCTACACTATCCCCCCACTGAGACTGTATCACCCCCCTACACTATCCCCCCACTGAGACTGTATCACCCCCTACACTATCCCCCCACTGAGACTGTATCACCCCCCTACACTATCCCACCACTGAGACTGTATCACCCCCCTACACTATCCCCCCACTGAGACTGTATCACCCCCCTACACTATCCCCCCACTGAGACTGTATCACCCCCCTACACTATCCCCCCACTGAGACTGTATCACCCCCCTACACTATCCCCCCACTGAGACTGTATCACCCCCCTACACTATCCCCCCACTGAGACTGTATCACCCCCCTACACTATCCCCCCACTGAGACTGTATCACCCCCCTACACTATCCCCCCACTGAGACTGTATCACCCCCTACACTATCCCCCCGCTGAGACTGTATCACCCCCCTACACTATCCCCCCACTGAGACTGTATCACCCCCCTACACTATCCCCCCACTGAGACTGTATCACCCCCCTACACTATCCCCCCACTGAGACTGTATCACCCCCTACACTATCCCCCCACTGAGACTGTATCACCCCCCTACACTATCCCCCCACTGAGACTGTATCACCCCCCTACACTATCCCCCCACTGAGACTGTATCACCCCCCTACACTATCCCCCCACTGAGACTGTATCACTGTCCCCCCCTGAGACTGTATCACCCCCCTACACTATCCCCCCACTGAGGCTGTATCACCCCCTACACTATCCCCCCACTGAGGCTGTATCACTGTCCCCCCACTGAGACTGTATCACCCCCCTACACTATCACCCCACTGAGACTGTATCACCCCCCCTACACTATCCCCCCACTGAGACTGTATCACCCCCTACACTATCCCCCCACTGAGACTGTATCACCCCCCTACACTATCCCCCCACTGAGACTGTATCACCCCCTACACTATCCCCCCACTGAGACTGTATCACCCCCCTACACTATCCCACCACTGAGACTGTATCACCCCCCTACACTATCCCCCCACTGAGACTGTATCACCCCCCTACACTATCCCCCCACTGAGACTGTATCACCCCCCTACACTATCCCCCCACTGAGACTGTATCACCCCCCTACACTATCCCCCCACTGAGACTGTATCACCCCCCTACACTATCCCCCCACTGAGACTGTATCACCCCCCTACACTATCCCCCCACTGAGACTGTATCACCCCCCTACACTATCCCCCCACTGAGACTGTATCACCCCCTACACTATCCCCCCGCTGAGACTGTATCACCCCCCTACACTATCCCCCCACTGAGACTGTATCACCCCCCTACACTATCCCCCCACTGAGACTGTATCACCCCCCTACACTATCCCCCCACTGAGACTGTATCACCCCCTACACTATCCCCCCACTGAGACTGTATCACCCCCCTACACGATCCCCCCACTGAGACTGTATCACCCCCCTACACTATCCCCCCACTGAGACTGTATCACCCCCCTACACTATCCCCCCACTGAGACTGTATCACTGTCCCCCCCTGAGACTGTATCACCCCCCTACACTATCCCCCCACTGAGGCTGTATCACCCCCTACACTATCCCCCCACTGAGGCTGTATCACTGTCCCCCCACTGAGACTGTATCACCCCCCTACACTATCACCCCACTGAGACTGTATCACCCCCCCTACACTATCCCCCCACTGAGACTGTATCACCCCCTACACTATCCCCCCACTGAGACTGTATCACCCCCCTACACTATCCCCCCACTGAGACTGTATCACCCCCTACACTATCCCCCCACTGAGACTGTATCACCCCCTACACTATCCCCCCACTGAGACTGTATCACCCCCCTACACTATCCCCCCACTGAGACTGTATCACCCCCCTACACTATCCCCCCACTGAGACTGTATCACCCCCTACACTATCCCCCCACTGAGACTGTATCACCCCCTACACTATCCCCCCACTGAGACTGTATCACCCCCTACACTATCCCCCCACTGAGGCTGTATCACTGTCCCCCCACTGAGACTGTATCACCCCCCTACACTATCCCCCCACTGAGACTGTATCACCCCGTACACTATCCCCCCACTGAGACTGTATAACCCCCCTACACTATCCCCCCACTGAGACTGTATAACCCCCCTACACTATCCCCCCACTGAGACTGTATCACCCCCCTACACTATCCCCCCACTGAGACTGTATCACCCCCCTACACTATCCCCCCACTGAGACTGTATCACCCCCCTACACTATCCCCCCACTGAGACTGTATCACCCCCCTACACTATCCCCCCACTGAGACTGTATCACCCCCCTACACTATCCCCCCACTGAGACTGTATCACCCCCTACACTGTCCCCCCACTGAGACTGTATCACCCCCCTACACTATCCCACCACTGAGACTGTATCACCCCCCTACACTATCCCCCCACTGAGACTGTATCACCCCCCTACACTATCCCCCCACTGAGACTGTATCACCCCCCCCCCTCCACTGAGACTGTATCACCCCCCTACACTATCCCCCCACTGAGACTGTATCACCCCCCTACACTATCCCCCCACTGAGACTGTATCACCCCCCCTACACTATCCCCCCACTGAGACTGTATCACCCCCTACACTATCCCCCCACTGAGACTGTATCACCCCCCTACACTATCCCCCCACTGAGACTGTATCACCCCCCTACACTATCCCCCCACTGAGACTGTATCACCCCCCTACACTATCCCCCCACTGAGACTGTATCACCCCCCTACACTATCCCCCCACTGAGACTGTATCACCCCCCTACACTATCCCCCCACTGAGACTGTATCACCCCCCTACACTATCCCCCCACTGAGACTGTATCACCCCCCTATACTATCCCCCCACAGAGACTCTGTATTTGCTGACTGTTATTTGCTGAGCCCTCCAGACATAGACACTCTAATCAGGGCAATTCAAGCAAATCAAACACACACACACACCATTGATGCAAATCAACCAGTGTCTGGCATCCTGCTGCAAACACCGTTGTGTGTGACCCAGGCTTTATATGCTGTTAATTCCCTGCTACTCTAACGGCTGGCCTGCCTGTGAAAAACCTGGTCTCAGAGCATTTTTTATTATTCTGTATGTAAATCTGAGACTCTATTTAGTATGATATGTTTCGTTTCGTATCATATGTATTAGCTGGCTAATGTTGGCTAACGTTAGCTAGACTAGGGGTTAGGGTTAAATTTGGGATTAAGTTTAGGAGTTAGGTTAAAAGGTTAGGGTTAGGGGAAGGGTTAGATGAAAGGGTTAGGGGAAGTGTTAGCTTAAAGGGTTGAGGTTAGGAGCACGGTTAGCTAACATGCTAAGTAGTTGCAATGTAGCTAAAAAGTAGTAAGTAGTTGAAAAGTTGATAATTAGCTAAAGTTGTCCGTGATGAGATTCAAACTTGCAACCTTTGGGTTGCTAGACGTTCGCATTATATGCCTACCTGTAACGCTCGTCTTCCTCCTCGTCTGAAGAGGAGCAAGGATCGGACCAAAACGCAGCGTGGGTTGATTACATAATCATTTTAATAATAATAACGAAGACGAAAAAAACACTTGAACAAACTACAAAATAATAAACGACGTTAACAGACCTGAACTTGAGAACACATAAAACATGAACGC
Source organism: Salvelinus alpinus (assembly GCF_045679555.1). NCBI lineage: Eukaryota > Metazoa > Chordata > Actinopteri > Salmoniformes > Salmonidae > Salvelinus > Salvelinus alpinus. The sequence goes on along the minus strand of NC_092102.1, from coordinate 37,424,953 downwards.
ACGAACAGGTAGGAACAAACGAACGAACGAAACGAAACAGTACCGTGTGGTGAAACAAACACAGACACAGCAACAATCACCCACAAACAAACAGTGAGAACAGCCTACCTTAATATGGTTCTCAATCAGAGGAAACGTAAAACACCTGCCCCTGATTGAGAACCATATCAGGCTACTTGAAAATGAACCCAACATAGAAACACATAACATAGAATGCCCACCCAGCTCACGTCCTGACCAACTAAACAATACTAAACAAAGGAAATAAGGTCAGGAACGTGACAGTACACCCCCCCCCCCCCCCCAAGGTGCGGACTCCGGCCGCAAAACCTGAACCTATAGGGGAGGGTCTGGGTGGGCATCTGTCCACGGTGGCGGCTCTGGTTCTGGACGTGGCCCCCACCCCACCATAGTTAATCCCTGCTTCCGTGGCCTCCTTTTAATGGTGACCCTCCAAATTAACCCCACTGGATTAAGGGGCAGCACCGGACTAAGGGGCAACACCGGACTGAGGGGCAGCTCCGGACTGAGGGGCGGCTCCGGACTGAGTGACGGCTCCGGACTGAGGGGCAGCTCTGGCAGGTCATGGCTGGCTGACGGCTCTGGCAGGTCATGGCTGGCTGACGGCTCTGGCAGGTCATGGCTGGCTGACGGCTCTGGCAGGTCATGGCTGGCTGACGGCTCTGGCAGGTCATGGCTGGCTGGCGGCTCTGGCAGGTCATGGCCGGCTGGCGGCTCCGGCAGGTCATGTCTGGCGGGCGGCTCCGGCGGCTCCTGTCTGGCGGGCGGCTCCGGCGGCTCCTGTCTGGCTGACGGCTCCGGCGGCTCCTGTCTGGCTGACGGCTCCGGCGGCTCCTGTCTGGCTGACGGCTCCGGCGGCTCCTGTCTGGCTGACGGCTCCGGCGGCTCCTGTCTGGCTGACGGCTCCGGCGGCTCCTGTCTGACGGACGGCTCTGGCGGCTCCTGTCTGACGGACGGCTCTGGCGGCTCCTGTCTGACGGACGGCTCTGGCGGCTCAGGACAGACGGGCGGCTTTGAAGGCTCAGGACAGACGGGCGGCTTTGAAGGCTCAGGACAGATGGGCGGCTTTGAAGGCTCAGGACAGACGGGCGGCTTTGAAGGCTCAGGACAGACGGGCGGCTTTGAAGGCTCAGGACAGACGGGCGGCTTTGAAGGCTCAGGACAGACGGACGGCTTTGAAGGCTCAGGACAGACGGGCGGCTCAGACGGCGTTGGGCAGACGGACAGCTCAGACAGCGCTGGGCAGACGGACAGTGCAGACGGCGCTGGGCAGATCGCAGACTCTGGCCGGCTGAGGCGCACAGTAGGCCTAGTGCGTGGTGCCGGAACTGGTGGTACCGGGCTAAGGACACGCACCTTAAGGCTAGTGCGGGGAGCAGCAACAGGGCGCACAGGGCTCTGGAGACGCACAGGAGGCTTGGTGCGTGGTGCCGGAACTGGTGGTACCGGGCTGGAGACACGCACCACAGGGCGAGTGCGTGGAGGAGGAACAGGGCTCTGGAGACGCACTGGAAGCCTGGTGCGTGGTGTAGGCACTGGTGGTACTGGGCTGGGGCGGGGAGGTGGCGCCGGATAAACCGGACCGTGCAGGCGTACTGGCTCCCTTGAGCACCGAGCCTGCCCAACCTTACCTGGTTGAATGCTCCCCGTAGCCTGACCAGTGCGGGTAGGTGGAATAACCCGCACTGGGCTGTGTTGGCGAACCGGGGACACCATGCGTAAGGCTGGTGCCATGTATGCCGGCCCGAGGAGACGCACTGGAGACCAGACGCGTTGAGCCGGCTTCATGGCACCTGGCTCAATGCTCAATCTAGCCCGGCCGATACGTGGAGCTGGAATGTACCGCACCGGGCTATGCACACGTACAGGAGACACCGTGCGCTTTACCGCATAACACGGTGTCTGCCCGTACTCTCGCTCTCCACGGTAAGCTCGGGGAGTTGGCGCAGGTCCCCTACCTGACTTCGCCACACTCCCTTGTAGCCCACACCCCCCCCCCCCTAAGAAATGTTTGGGCTTGACTCTCGGGCTTCCTACCGCGTCGTCGTGCTGCCTCCATTTGCCGGTATCCCTCCTCACACTGCTCCAGAGAATCCCAGGCGGGCTCTGGCATTCTCTCTGGGTCGATCGCCCACCTGTCGATCTCCTCCCACGTAGTGTAATCCAGACTCTGCTCCCATGTCCATTCCTCCTTGCGCTGCTCCTGCTGCCGCTGCCTGTTACCACGCTGCTTGGTCCTTGGTTGGTGGGTAATTCTGTAAAGCTCGTCTTCCTCCTCGTCTGAAGAGGAGCAAGGATCGGACCAAAACGCAGCGTGGGTTGAATACATAATCATTTTAATAATAATAACGAAGACGAAAAAAACACTTGAACAAACTACAAAATAATAAACGACATTAACAGACCTGAACTTGAGAACACATAAAACATGAACGCACGAACAGGTAGGAACAAACGAACGAACGAAACGAAACAGTACCGTGTGGTGAAACAAACACAGACACAGCAACAATCACCCACAAACAAACAGTGAGAACAGCCTACCTTAATATGGTTCTCAATCAGAGGAAACGTAAAACACCTGCCCCTGATTGAGAACCATATCAGGCTAGTTGACAATGAACCCAACATAGAAACACATAACATAGAATGCCCACCCAGCTCACATCCTGACCAACTAAACAATACTAAACAAAGGAAATAAGGTCAGGAACGTGACACTACCCACCCGACCAACCACCCTACATTCGTTTTTACCTTAAGTAACCATCTGTCTTATGTAACCATCTGCAACATTTATTTTAGTGTCCCGGATTTACATTTACTATGTTACATCTAGTCTGAGACCAGACTGCTGTGAGAGGTAATTAGCCACTTCAGACATAGAAAGAAGGTAGGATGGGACTCATATGTTGAGTCCCATGTTGTTTTGTAGTAATGGTTTCTGAGGTGTGAGTTTACAGTAGGACTAGTTACAGTAGTCATATGACCCTTATAAAATCGTCAACATAACAAACAGTTGGTCAAACCGCTGCCTGCAAACAGTGCACACCAGTAGTGAACCCCATCCTGTGGCCCCATCACGCACACGCACAGTCAGTCAGTCAGTCAGTCAGTCACTCACTCACTCACTCACTCACTCACTCACTCACTCACTCACTCACTCACTCACTCACTCACTCACTCACTCACTCACTCACTCACTCACTCACCGGTTGCACAGTGTGTGTTTTGAGGGCATTTTGCCCGATGCTGGTTTAATTGGCATGGCAGGATGCCAGTCATTGGGATAGAGTCTGTCTGTCTCTCTGTCTGAGTCCCAGTGTGTGTGTTTCTCAGAAAAGATCACAGCCATCTGCCAACAATGCAGCATATTATCATATTGACAGGCTGCTGAGGCCAGAAATAGTCTTACTGGCTTGGTTATCTAGTTACCAGCTTGTTTAGGTGCATGGTGTCTTCAAGTGGGCTCCCGAGTGGAACAGCGGTCTAAGGCACTGCATCTCAGTGCAAGATGCGTCACTACAGTCCCTGGTTTGAATCCTGGCTGAATCACATCCGGACGTGATTGGGAGTCCCATAAGGCGGGCCATAATTGGCCCAGCGTTGTCCGGGGTAGGCCATCATCGTAAATAAGAATTTGTTCTTTACTGACTTGCCTAGTTAAATAAAGGTTACATTTTAAAAAGTGTTTGTTTTCTGAGGAAATGTCACTGGACATGAAGCTAATTTGTGTACAGAACAACACATTCTGTAGAGGAATAGAGATAAGAGTTTGAGGAATAAAGATGAGAAATTTAGAGATTTTTTTTGATTAAGTGGGTTAACTCTCTCTGTGTTCTAACTCTGTGTGTTCTAACTCTGTGTGTTCTAACTCTGTGTGTGTTCAAACTCTGTGTGTTCTAACTCTGTGTGTGTACAAACTCTCTGTGTGTGTTCAAACTCTCTGTGTGTGTTCTGACTCTGTGTTCTGACTCTGTGTGTGTTCTAACTCTGTGTGTGTTCTAATCCTCTGTGTGTTCTTATTCTCTGTGTGTTCTAATCATCTGTGTGTTCTTATTCTCTGTGTGTTCTAATCATCTGTGTGTTCTAACTCTTGTGTATGTTCTAATTATCTGTTCTAACTCTGTGTGTTCCAACTCTGTGTCTGTTCTAATTATCTGTGTGTTCTAACCCTCTGTGCGTTCTAACCTTCTGTGCGTTCTAACTCTGTGCGTTCTAACTCTGTGCGCGTTCTAACTCTGTGCGCATTCTAACACTGTGCTCGTTCTAACTTTTTGTGCTTTCGAACTCTCTGTGTGTTCTAATGCTCTTTGTGTTCTAACTTTGTGTGTTCTAACTCTGTGTGTTCTAACTCTGTGTGTTCTAACTCTCTTTGTGTGTTTTAACTCTCTCTGTATGTTCTAACAAACTCTCTGTGTGTGTTCAAACTCTCTGTGTGTTATATCTCTCTGTGTGTTCAAACTCTCTGTGTGTGTTCTAATTATATGGGTTCTAACTCTTTGTGTGTTCTAACCCTCTGTGTGTGTTCTAATCCTCTGTGTGTTCTTATTCTCTGTGTGTTCTAATCATCTGTGTGTTCTAACACTTGTGTATGTTCTAATTATCTGTTCTAACTCTGTGTGTTCCAACTCTGTGTGTGTTCTAATTATCTGTGTGTTCTAACCCTCTGTGTGTTCTAACCCTCTGTGTGTTCTAACCACTTGTGCGTGTTCTGACTCTGTGTGTGTTCTAATTATTTCTGTGTGTTCTAATTGTGTGTGTTCTAACGCTCTCTGTGTGTTCTAACGCTCTGTGTGTGTTCTAACGCTCTGTGTGTGTTCTAACGCTCTGTGTGTGTTCTAACGCTCTGTGTGTATTCTATCCCGCTGTGTGTGTTCTAACCCTCTGTGTGTGTTCTAACCCTCTGTGTGTGTGTGTTCTAATTATCTGTGTTCTAACTCTCTCTGTGTTCTAACACTGTGTGTGTTCTGACTCTGTGTGTTCTAATTCTCTGTGTGTTCTAGTTGTGTGTGTTCTAACGCTCTGTGTGTTTGTTCTAACCCTCTGTGTGTGTTCTAATTCTCTGGGTTCTAACTCTCTGTGTTCTGACTCTGTGTGTGTTCTAATTATTTCTGTGTGTTCTAATTGTGTGTGTTCTAACGCTCTGTGTGTGTTCTAACGCTCTGTGTGTGTTCTAACGCTCTGTGTGTGTTCTAACGCTCTGTGTGTGTTCTAATTATTTCTGTGTGTTCTAATTGTGTGTGTTCTAACGCTCTGTGTGTGTTCTAACGCTCTGTGTGTGTTCTAACGCTCTGTGTGTATTCTAACGCTCTGTGTGTGTTCTAACCCTCTGTGTGTGTTCTAACGCTCTGTGTGTGTTCTAACGCTCTGTGTGTGTTCTAATGCTCTGTGTGTGTTCTATCCCTCTGTGTGTGTGTGTTCTAATTATCTGTGTTCTAACTCTCTGTGTTCTAACACTGTGTGTGTTCTGACTCTGTGTGTTCTAATTCTCTGTGTGTTCTGACTCTGTGTGTGTTCTGACTGTGTGTGTTTTTTAATTATTTCTGTGTGTTCTAGTTGTGTGTGTTCTAACGCTCTGTGTGTGTGTTCTAACCCTCTGTGTGTGTTCTAATTATTTCTGTGTGTTGTAATTGTGTGTGTTCTAACGCTTTGTGTGTGTTCTAACCCTCTGTGTGTGTTCTAACCCTCTGTGTGTGTTCTAATTATCTGGGTTCTAACTCTCTGTGTTCTAATGCTCTGTGTGTTCTAATTCTCTGTGTGTTCTGACTCTGTGTGTGTTCTGACTCTGTGTGTGTTCTGACTCTGTGTGTTCTAATTCTCTGTGTGTGTTCTGACTGTGTTTGTTCTGACTCTGTGTGTGTTCTGACTCTGTGTGTTCTAATTCTCTGTGTGTTCTAACACTGTGTGTGTTCTGACTCTGTGTGCGTTCTGACTCTGTATGCATTCTAACTCTGTGTGCGTTCTAACTCTGTGTGCGTTCTAACTCTGTGTGCGTTCTGACCCTCTGTGCGTTCTGACCCTCTGTGCGTTCTAACTCTGTGTGCGTTCTGACCCTCTGTGCGTTCTGACCCTCTGTGCATTCTGACCCTCTGTGCGTTCTAACTCTGTGCGCGTTCTAACTCTGTGCGCGTTCCAACTCTGCGCGTCCTAACCCTCTGCGCGCCTTCTAACCCTCTGCGTGCGTTCTAACCCTCTGCGTGCGTTCTAACCCTCTGCGCGTTCTAACCGTCTGTGCGCGTTCTAACTCTGTGCGCGTTCTTACTCTGTGCACGTTCTATCTTTTTGTGCTTTCGAACTGTCTTTGTGTTCTAACGCTCTGTGTCTTCTAACGCTCGTTGTGTTCTAACGCTCTGTGTGTGTTCTAACGCTCTGTGTGTATTCTAACGCTCTGTGTGTGTTCTAACCCTCTGTGTGTGTTCTAACGCTCTGTGTGTGTTCTAACGCTCTGTGTGTGTTCTAATGCTCTGTGTGTGTTCTATCCCTCTGTGTGTGTGTGTTCTAATTATCTGTGTTCTAACTCTCTGTGTTCTAACACTGTGTGTGTTCTGACTCTGTGTGTTCTAATTCTCTGTGTGTTCTGACTCTGTGTGTGTTCTGACTGTGTGTGTTTTTTAATTATTTCTGTGTGTTCTAGTTGTGTGTGTTCTAACGCTCTGTGTGTGTGTTCTAACCCTCTGTGTGTGTTCTAATTATTTCTGTGTGTTGTAATTGTGTGTGTTCTAACGCTTTGTGTGTGTTCTAACCCTCTGTGTGTGTTCTAACCCTCTGTGTGTGTTCTAATTATCTGGGTTCTAACTCTCTGTGTTCTAATGCTCTGTGTGTTCTAATTCTCTGTGTGTTCTGACTCTGTGTGTGTTCTGACTCTGTGTGTGTTCTGACTCTGTGTGTTCTAATTCTCTGTGTGTGTTCTGACTGTGTTTGTTCTGACTCTGTGTGTGTTCTGACTCTGTGTGTTCTAATTCTCTGTGTGTTCTAACACTGTGTGTGTTCTGACTCTGTGTGCGTTCTGACTCTGTATGCATTCTAACTCTGTGTGCGTTCTAACTCTGTGTGCGTTCTAACTCTGTGTGCGTTCTGACCCTCTGTGCGTTCTAACCCTCTGTGCGTTCTAACTCTGTGTGCGTTCTGACCCTCTGTGCGTTCTGACCCTCTGTGCATTCTGACCCTCTGTGCGTTCTAACTCTGTGCGCGTTCTAACTCTGTGCGCGTTCCAACTCTGCGCGTCCTAACCCTCTGCGCGCCTTCTAACCCTCTGCGTGCGTTCTAACCCTCTGCGTGCGTTCTAACCCTCTGCGCGTTCTAACCGTCTGTGCGCGTTCTAACTCTGTGCGCGTTCTTACTCTGTGCACGTTCTATCTTTTTGTGCTTTCGAACTGTCTTTGTGTTCTAACGCTCTGTGTCTTCTAACGCTCGTTGTGTTCTAACGCTCTGTGTGTTCTAACTCAGTGTGCGTTCTGACCCTCTGAGCGTTCTAACTCTGTGCGCGTTCTAACGCTCTGCGCGTTCTGATCCTCTGTGCGTTCTAAACCTCTGTGCGTTCTAAACCTCTGTGCGTTCTAACCCTCTGTGCGCGATCTAACTCTGTGCACAGTCTAACTGTTTGTGCTTTCGAACTCTCTGTGTGTTCTAACGCTGTGTGCGTTCTAACGCTGTGCGCGTTCTAACTCTGTGAGCTTTCTAACTGTGTGCATTCTAACGCTGTGTGCGTTCTAACGCTGTGTGCGTTCTAACGCTGTGTGCGTTCTAACGCTGTGCGCGTTCTAACTGTGTGCATTCTAATGCTGTGCGCGTTCTAACTCTGTGTGCGTTCTAACTCTGTGCGCTTTCTAACTCTGTGCGCGTTCTAACGCTGTGCGCTTTCTAACGCTGTGCGCGTTCTAACTCTGTGCGCGTTCTAACGCTGTGCGCGTTCTAATGCAGTGCGCGTTCTAACTCTGTGCGCGTTCTAACGCTGTGCGCTTTCTAACGCTGTGCGCGTTCTAACGCTGTGCACGTTTTAATGCTGTGCGCGTTCTAACTCTGCGCGTTCCAACTCTGTATGTGTGTTCTAACTCTGTGCGCGTTCTAACTCTCTGTGTGTTCTAACTCTGTGCGCGTTCTAACTATCTGTGTGTTCTAACTCTCTGTGTGTTCTAACTCTGTGCGCGTTCTAACTATCTGCGTGTTCTAACTCTCTGTGTGTTCTAACTCTGTGTGCGTTCTAACTATCTGTGTGTTCTAACGCTCTGTGTGTGTGTGTGTGTGTTTGTGTGTTCGCAGCTCCTGGGCTTCGTGTATGCCTGTTACGTCGTCAGCGCCATCACTGAAGAGGAAGACAGCTGTGAGTACTACCTCTTAACTTGACACCCACACTCTCTCAATTCAGTTTCAATTGAAGGGCTTTATTGGCATGGGAAACATATGTTAACATTGCCAAAGCAAGTGAAGTAGATAGTAAACAAAAGTGAAATATACAATAAAAATTAACAGTAAACACTACACTCACAGAAGTCCCAGAAAAATAAAGACATTTCAAATGTCATATGTCTATATACAGTGTTGTAACGATGTGCAAATGGTTATAGTACAAAAGGGAAAATAAATCAACATAAATATGGGTTGTATTTACAATGGTGTCTGTTCTTCACTGGTTGCCCTTTTCTTGTGGCAACAGGTCACAAATCTTGCTGCTGTGATGGCACACCTTGGTATTTCACCCAGTAGATATGGGAGTTTATCAAAATTGGGTTTGTTTTCAAATTCTTTGTGGATCTGTGTAATCTGAGAGAAATATGTGTCTCTAATATGGTTATACATTTGGCAGGGGGTTAGGAATTGCAGCTCAGTTTCCACCTCATTTTTTGGGCAGTGTGCACATAGCCTGTCTTCTCTTGAGAGCCAGGTCTGCCTACGGCAGCCTCTCTCAATAGCAAGGCTATGCTCACTGAGTCTGTACATAGTCAAAGCTTTCCTTAAATTTGGGTCAATCACAGTGGTCAGGTATTCTGCCACTGTGTACTCTCTGTTTAGGGCCAAATAGCGTTCTAGTTTGCTCTGTTTATTTTTGTTAATTCTTTCCAATGTATCAAGTAATTATCTTTTTGTTTTCTCATGATTTGTTTGTGTCTAATTGTGTTGTTGTCCTGGGGCTCTGTGGGGTGTGTTTGTGTTTGTGAACAGACCCCCAGGACCAACTTGCTTCGGGGACTCTTCTCCAGGTTCATCTCTCTGTAGGTGATCGCTTTGTTATGGAAGGTTTGGGAATCGCTTCCTTTTAGGTGGTTGTAGTATTTAACGACTCTTATCTGGATTTTGATAATTAGTGGGTATCGGCCTATTTCTGCTCTGCATGCATTATTTGATGTTTTACGTTGTACACTGAGGATATTTTTGTAGAATTCTGCATACAGTCTCAATTTGGTGTTTGTCCCATTTAGTGAATTCTTGGTTGGTGAGCTGACCCCAGACCTCACAATCATAAAGGGCAATGGGTTCTATAACTAATTCAAGTATTTTTGGTATGTCTAATTGGTATGTCAAATTTTATGTTCCTTTTGATGGCATAGAAGGCCCTTCTTGCCTTGTCTCTCAGCTCGTTCACAGCTTTGGGGAAGTTACCTGTGGCACTGATGTTTAGGCTGAAGTATGTATCGTTTTTTGTGTCCTCTAGGGCAACGGTGTCTAGATGGAATTTGTATTTCTGGTTCTGGTGACTGGACCTTTTTTGGAACACCAATATTTTTGTCTTACTGAGATTTACTGTTAGGGCCCAGGTCTGTCAGAATCTGTGCTGCTGTAGGCCCTCCTTGGTTGGTGACAGAAGCACCAGATCATCAGCAAACAGTAGACATTTGACTTCAGATTCTAGTAGGGTGAGTCCGGGTGCAGCAGACTGTTCTAGTGCCTTCGCCAATTCGTTGATATATATGTTGAAGTGGGTGGGGCTTAAACTGCATCCCTTAAGCTGCGTTCCTCTCACCTCACGGCCCTGTGGAAAGAAATGTGTGTTTTTTTCACACTTGTTGTTTGTGTACATGGATTTTATAATGTCGTATGTTTTTCCCCCAACACCACTTTCCATCAATTTGTATAGCAGACCTTCATGCCAAATTGAGTCAAAAGCTTTTTTGAAATCAACAAAGCATGAGAAGACTTTGCCTTTGGTTTGGTTTGTTTGTTTGTCAACTGGGTGTGCAGGGTGAATACGTGGTCTGTCGTACAATAATTTGTTAAAAAGACAATTTGACATTTGCTCAGTACATTGTTAATCTGTTAATGATAATGCAGAGGACTTTCCCAAGGTTGCTGTGTTGATGCGTATCCCATGGTAGTTATTGGGGTCAAATGTGTCTCCACTTTTGTGGATTGGGGTGATCAGTCCTTGGTTCCAAATATTGGGGAAGATGCCAGAGCTAAGGATGATGCACACACACACACACACACACACACACACACACACACACACACACACACACACACACACACACACACACACACACACACACACACACACACACACACACACACACTAAATGAACCACAACATGGCAAGACGGGAGATTTTTTAATTTTAATTTAACCTTTATTTAACTAGGCAAGTCAGTTAAGAACAAATTCTTATTTACAATGACGGCCTACCCCAGCCAAACCTGGACGACGCTGGGCCAATTGTGTGCCGCCCTATGGGACTCCCAATCACAGCCGGATGTGGAGATGAGGAATAGGAGATGAGAGGGGGGCCTGTAGCTAATTAAAACTTCCCTCAATCCCTCCTCCACCTTGTCTGCCCCTCCCTTCCTCCCCTACCAGCTGTTCTCAGTCACTCTGTCTCCCCATCCAACCATTTCATTCTCTCCCTCACACCCTAGACCCAATTTTCTTTCCCTGTAGTGTCCTCACATTTTCATCGGCTCTTCTCCCCAGCTGTCAGTTCTCATGGTGGTAGTCGGGGGTTGGTAGTGTGAAAAACAGTGTGTTTTTGTCATCTGCAGACCAGTTCTGCTCCCACCCACCACTGCAATGTATCCATATTTTCTAGAAGTGCCTACATATATATATATATACTGATCAAAAATCTAAACACTATATATATATTTTATGAACAAAAATAAAAACTATATATATATATATATATATATATATATATATATATATATATATATATATATATATATATATATATATATATATATATATATACACACAGTTGAAGTCAGGAGTTTACATACACCTTAGCCAAATACATTTAAACTCAGTTTTTCACAATTCCTGACATTTAATCCTAGTAAAAATTCCCTGTCTTAGGTCAGTTGGGATCACCACTTTATTTTAAGAATGTGAAATGTCAGAATAATAGTAGAGAGAATGATTAATTTCAGCTTTTATTTCTTTCATCACATTCCCAGTGGGTCAGAAAATTACATACACTCAATTAGTATTTGGTAGCATTGCCTTTAAATTGTTTAACTTGGGTCAAACATTTCAGGTAGCCTTCCACAAGCTTCCCACAATAAGTTGGGTGAATTTGGCCCATTCATCCTGACAGAGCTGGTGTAACTGAGTCAGGTTTGTAGGCCTCCTTGCTCGCACACACTTTTTCAGTTCTGCCCATAATTTTTCTATGGGATTCAGGTCAGGGCTTTGTGATGGCCACTCCAATACCTTGACTTCTTGTCCTTAAGCCATTTTGCCACAACTTTGGAATTATGCTTGGGGTCATTGTCCATTTGGAAGACCCATTTGTGACCAAGCTTTAACTTCCTGACTGATGTCTTGAGATGTTGCTTCAATATATCCACATAATTTTCCAGCAAAGCACCCCCACAACATGATGCTGCCACCCCTGTGCTTCACGTTGGGATGGTGTTCTTCGGCGTGCAAGCCTCCCGCTTTTTCCTCCAAACATAACGATGGTCATTATGGCCAAATAGTTATATTTTTGTTTCATCAGACCAGAGGACATTTCTCCAAAAAGTACGGTCTTCGTCCCCATGTGCAGTTGCAAACCGTAGTCTGGCTTTTTTATGGCAGTTTGGAGCAGTGGCTTCTTCCTTGCTGAGCGGCCTTTCAGGTTATGTCGATATAGGACTCGTTTTACTGTGGATATAGATACTTTTGTACCTGTTTCCTCCAGCATCTTCACAAGGTCCTTTGCTGTTGTTCTGGGATTGATTTGCACTTTTCGCACCAAAGTGTGTTCATCTCTAAGAGACAGAACGCATCTCCTTCCTGAGCGGTATGATGGCTGCGTGGCCCCATGGTGTTTATACTTGCGTACTATTGTTTGTACAGATGAACGTGGTACCTTCAGGCGTTTGGAAATTGCTCCCAAGGATGAACCAGACTTGTGGAGGTCTACAATTTGTTTTCTGAGGTCTTGGATGACTTCTTTTGATTTTCCCATGATGTCAAGCAAGGAGGCACTGAGTTTGAAGGTAGGCCTTGAAATACATCCACAGGTACTCAAATGATGTCAATTAGCCTATCAGTATATATATATACTGAGCAAAAATATAAACACAGCATGCAACATTTTCAAAGATTTTACTGAGTTACAGTTCATAGATGGAAATCAGTCAATTGAAATAAAAATCTTAGGCCCTAATCAATGGATATCACATGACTGGACACAGGTGCAGCCATGGTTGGCTCCCCCACCCACTGGGGAGCCAGGCCCAGCCAATCAGAATGAGTTTTTCTTCCCTCAAAGGGCTTTATTACAGACAGAAATACTCCTCAGCAGAACCCTCCCGCTCGTCAGATGATTCCACAGGGGAAGAAGACCGATGTGGAGGTTCTGGGCTGGCGTGGTTACACATGGTCTGCAGTTGTTAGGCCGGTTGGATGTACGGCCAAATTATCTAAAACAACATTGGTAGGCTTATGGTTGAGAAATTAACATTAAATTATCTGGCAACAGCTCTGTTGGAAATTCCTGCAGTCAGCATGCCAATTGCACGCTTCCTCAACTCTGTGGCATTGTGTTGTGTAACAAAACTGCACATTTTAGAATGGCCTTTTATTGTCCACAGCACAAGGTGCACCTGTGTATAGATCATGCTGTTTAATCAGCTTCTTGATATGCCACACCTTTCAGGTGGATGGATTATCTTGGCAAATGAGAAATGCTTACTAACAGGGATGTAAACAAATGTGTCCACAACATTTGAGAGAAATAAGCTTTTTGTGCATATGGAAAATGTCTGGGATGTTTTATTTCAGCTCATGAAGCATGTTACGTTTTATATTTTTGTTCAGTATAGTTGGCTCATACAGGGGGGGTTGAAGGGAGACATTTAGACACAGGAAATTGGTGAAGGGTGTGGAGAAAAAGGGAAAGATGAAAGAGAAGAGGTAGAGGGGGAGTGAGAACAGGTAGAGAGAGAGGGAGTGAGAAGAGGTAGAGAGAGAGGGAGTGAGAAGAGGTAGAGAGAGAGGGAGTGAGAAGAGGTAGAGAGAGAGGGAGTGAGAAGAGGTAGAGAGAAAGGGAGTGAGAAGAGAGGGAGTGAGAAGAGGTAGAGGTAGGGAGTGAGAAGAGGTAGAGGTAGGGAGTGAGAAGAGGTAGAGGTAGGGAGTGAGAAGAGGTAGAGGTAGGGAGGGAGGGAGAAGAGGTAGAGGGAGGGAGGCAGGGAGAAGAGGAGGTAGAGGTAGGGAGGGAGGGAGAAGAGGTAGAGGTAGAGGTAGGGAGGGAGGGAGAAGAGGTAGGGAAGCAGAAGAGGTAGGGAGAGAGAAGAGGTAGAGGTAGGGAGTGAGAAGAGGTAGGGAGTGAGAAGAGGTAGAGGTAGGGAGTGAGAAGAGGTAGGGAGTGAGGGAGAAGAGGAGGTAGAGGTATGGAGTGAGGGAGAAGAGGTAGGGAGTGAGGGAGAAGAGGTAGAGGTAGGGAGGGAGAAGAGGTAGAGGTAGGGAGAGAGAAGAGGTAGGGAGGGAGGGAGAAGAGGAGGTAGAGGTAGGGAGGGAGGGAGAAGAGGTAGAGGTAGGGAGTGAGGGAGAAGAGGTAGGGAGAGAGGGAGAAGAGGAGGTAGAGGTAGGGAGTGAGGGAGAAGAGGAGGTAGAGGTAGGGAGTGAGGGAGAAGAGGTAGGGAGTGAGGGAGAAGAGGTAGAGGGGGGAGGGAGAAGAGGTAGAGTGAGGGAGGGAAAAGAGGTGGTAGAAGTAGGGAGGGAGGGAGAAGAGGTAGGGAGGGAGGGAGAAGAGGTAGGGAGGGAGGGAGAAGAGGTAGGGAGAGAGAAGAGGTAGAGGTAGGGAGAGAGAAGAGGTAGAGGTAGGGAGGGAGAAGAGGTAGAGGTAGGGAGGGAGAAGAGGTAGAGGTAGGGAGGGAGAAGAGGTAGAGGTAGGGAGTGAGAAGAGGTAGAGGTAGGGAGTGAGAAGAGGTAGAGGGAGGGAGGGAGGGAGGGAGGGAGGGAGGGAGGGAGGGAGGGAGGGAGGGAGGGAGGGAGAAGAGGTAGAGGGAGGGAGGCAGGGAGGGAGAGAGGGGAGCTAGAGGGAGGGAGGGAGGGAGGGAGGGAGGGAGGGAGGGAGGGAGAAGAGCTAGAGGTAGGGAGGGAGAAGAGGTGGAGGGAGGGAGGGAGAAGAGGTGGAGGGAGGGAGGGAGAAGAGGTGGAGGGAGGGAGAAGAGGTGGAGGGAGGGAGAAGAGGGTAGAGAGAGTGAGAAGAGGTAGAGAGAGGGAGAGGGAGTGAGAGAGAAGAGGCAGAGAGAAAGGGAGAGAGAAGAGGCAGAGAGAAAGGGAGGGAGAAGAGGTAAAGAGAGAGGAAGGGAGAAGGGGTAGAGAGAGAGAGAGGGAGGGAGAAGAGGTAGAGAGAGAGAGAGGGAGGGAGAAGCGGTGGAGAGAGAGAGAGGGAGGGAGAAGAGGTAGAGAGAGAGGGAGGGAGAAGAGGTAGAGAGAGAGAGAGGGAGAAGAGGTAGAGAGAGAGAGAGGCACACATCTGAAGAACAGCTCATGGTTGCAGTGACCTCATAGCCTCGAGGTCAGAGGTCACATCGAGGGTTAACCAATCAGGTGGCAGAAAACATTTAAGTGTGGTGACAGTGGTTAATAGAATGCACATTTCCAACGGTTGTACACACAAGTTTAGTGAGTGAAAAGACATTTTGAAAGAAAGAGTGTGTGTGTTTGGGGCGGTTGGTGTGGAAGTACAATCAACTCTTCTTTGGTGGAGGTCACATACCAGAGATTCAGTGGCTGTGAATGTTTAGTGTCGCCCCTAACTTGCCCGGCTCTGGGCGGTACTATCTCATAATCAATCACTCCTAAGTAATCCCCAGAGGGAAATACCATTCTGGTGGGGGGAGTCAACTTCAAAATAAGTAATTGACATTTCCCTCACAGTGGTTTCCCTTTTGGCTTTGTTTTTTGTGACCTCACGGCCCATCCATCCTTTGTGTGGACAGTTGGCA